>NW_024580667.1:19002058-19300764 GCF_017639235.1 Corvus kubaryi | reverse complement strand
AAGGGAAGGGAAGGGAAGGGAAGGGAAGGGAAGGGAAGGGAAGGGAACCAAATGTAGAAGCAGAAATCCATTTTACATATAAAGCTGTTGCCAATTCATATTATTTTGCTCTTAGATTCAGTTTTCTAGATCTCTTTTGCATTCACAATGCCTATTCACAAAGCCTCGCTAAAATCTTCCTAGACAGTTTTCATGTATGCAAGTAATTGTTATCGGTGTCAAAGAGAGCTACACAGTCATCAAAGGGAGTAAAGGCTGTATTTAGGGTTTATTTATTCTTTTTGTACATGGCAAATTTGTACATCCTTTGCCATAGCTTGAGAGCATTCCGTACAGGGATGGGGACATAAAACCACATTGTAATCCTGAGATTGCTTACGTAATGGGCTTATCCAGAGTGTATGCTGAGAATGGTGTTCTATGTATTGCCATCTGACACTATTCAGGTGCCAGGGGATACATTTCCTTCTCTTTCTCTGGAATAATGATAAGAAATATCCAGCCAAAGAAAAAACATGATATGGTGTCCTTGAGGGCTTCTTCTAATGGCTGGTACAATGGTTTATATTACTCAAGTAGGGTAAAGTTATTCAGATGACAGCATTATCCATACCTTACAAATGTGTAAGGACAGCAGGGAATGTTTTCACTTCTTGTTGTAGCCCTAGCACAGATAAGTATATAAGCTTAATATACATAGCTCAGCTCTTCACCTTTGGAAAAATGCTTATGTTGTTATGATTCTCAGCAACTTCAGGCTGAAGAAAGATGAGCCTGAGATAATTTGGATATCTAAATTGCTATGAAGGGCACTGTGGTAGGCAATCACCAAGATGTAAATGCAACTATTGCTCTCTTCCTCTGAGTCTTACTCACACATCTTTGTGAATATCTTCATAATTCTGGATAGCTCCAATGCTACTGGAAGTTTCTCATTTCTCTTTGATGCTCATAATAAACAGTACCTAATAATACAGATCATCTTACTGAAGTTAATAGTATTTCTGTTAATGGTGCAAAATCATAATGAGATTTTACCCCATACTATCCCTAAAATCAAAATAAAAAGCTATTGTTTTGAAAGAACTTTAGTGAGGTGAAAAATTGGACAGGTTGCAGAACTCAAACAGTTTTATTTAGTTCTATGAAGCCAAGCTGACTCTTCATTACCTGTTTTGTTCTTTGCAGAAAAGGACCTGGGATCCCAGTGGAAAAGTTTAACATGAATCTGCAGAGTAGCTTTGTAGGGGAGAAACTCAGCCTGAGCATCACAAGATGAACCAGTTAGAGTAATGCCATCAGGTTCAGGGTGGTGACTTCTCCCCTCCATTCAGCACTTGGGAGAGTAGTACAAGAAAGACATTGATGTACTGAAGCAAATCCAACCAAGGATCACCAGGACGCTCAGGGGCTGGAGTACATGATGTGTGAGGAGAAGCTGAGAGGTGGGTCTAAGGCAAGAAGAGATATAATTATGTTTCAGCTACTCAGTGGTAGAGCAAAGTGGGGAAAGATTTGCAGATGCAAAGTCCTCCTGAAGTTGCACAGTGATAGGACAAGAGGCATTGGACACACACGATGTCATATAGGAAATTTCAATTAGATCTGGAGATGTTTTTACCATGAGGGTGGTCTAACACCATGACAGGCTGCTGAAGAAACTGGGGAACTTCCATCCTTGAAGATGCTCACAACTCAGCTGCTCAGAGCTCCGAGCAGCCTGATCTATGCAGGCTCTTCTCTGAGTAGGTAGATGGACCAGATGTTCTCCACACAACCACTTCAATCTAACATATTCAAAAATTATGTGATTATATGATTATATGATTATATGATTATATGAAAACTTTCAGGTTTGGAAGTTATCTAGTGCTATTTCTGTGACATGTCATCTATCAAACTATCTATCTAGAGAATTTTATCAAACTGGTCAAGCATGACTTCCCCTTACTGAATTCATGCTGACAATCCTTGATGATTCTCTTGCATTCATATGTCTGTAAATGGCTTCCAGGATTAGCTGCTTCATGAAACGTTGTATGTATCAATTACATTCATAAGTTAGTTAAATGAATACATAAATTAATTGCATACATTTGCAATGTATGCAAATTTGTATTTGGTTGAACTCCTTTGAGAGATAAGATCATTGAAAATTTATCATTTAATTCTAAAATTTAAGGTTGCAGATGTACTAGATAAATCCTTATCCTACAATATATTTAGGCACAAATTTACGTGACACATCTCTAAGAAAAATATCAGTTAATAAATCATCTGGTGTACAATATGCAATTCAATCATAGGTTGGCATAGAAACTAGGTTCAGCATTCTCCCTAGCAGAGAGAAAGCAGTACAAAATCTTTAATACTTGCAAGCTGTTACTCTTAACTGCCTTATTCTCTCAAAACTCAGGTTTACTGTCTAGAGACACTTATAGGAAACTAAGCCAAATAAATCAAGATGACTGTAATTGTTACCATGAATCCTTACTGGCCTCTTTCCAAAATAACTATAAAATGTTGCAATTGAGGGTTTGGCTTTACTGTATATTTTGTCTTTATTATTACTTCAATCCAAATACCAAAATCCCTTGTTTAGCTTCAGAGATCCTTCAGTGTTGAGCTAATTTGACCAATAGTGGTAAAGTAAATGTTGCTGTTGCTCAGGATGATATTACTTAGGGGACTACAGAAAAACTTCTCATTCTCTATATGTTATGTGATTTTTTGAGTGATTTCACTCACCCTGCTTTTATCAAGTTTCCGTAACTTAAATGTGACAATATGATCCAACCTCTGTAGTGCAGACAGATTGAGCCTAAAAAAATGGATGTGCTGTCCCATTGAGGGAGACAACATTACATACATAAATATCACCATTGGAGATGGCGTTTGGAGACCAAACCCCACATTTATTACAATCATGTAGCCAGCACAAGATAGATAAATCAAGTTAGATAAATTCGTTCTTCAGTTTGTAACAAAATTCTTTCAATTGTCAGTAATAAGAATTCTAGAACAATAAAAAAGTACAATGGTAGACAATATTTAAGGAAATTAATAGATTTATCTCATTAGTCCTAACTAGGAATTATTTTTCAAGTATATCTTTTTATTATGTCCAGACTGAATAAGTCCAAATTACTATGATTGCAGCTTCAGGGATCAAGCTCTGTTATACATATGTAAAAACTCTTCTAAAAATGAAAGTGGAATAGAATAGATTACTTTTAATAATTTAAAAAATCATTAATGTTTCATATTAGTAGATTTAAAATTTCTTACCTCAAATGTTAAATACTTATTAGAATAATGGTGATTTTTAGGTCAGATGACAATAATGTGATTTTCTTGTAACAAAACTAAATTAGTATACATCTCTTTATATAGATGATTATATATATTATGTATTATTTGTATGGATTTTTAGAAACATTTTTCCATGTTTAAAATAGGAATTAATAGGGACCAGAGTGCATATTAGAAAAAGGGAGAGATGGAGAGTGATAAGTGGTAGAAGCTTAATTTCTGCTTTAATATAAAAATATTTCTAACCCTGTGCATCTCTATTCCTTGCTCTGAAAGCACTGAAACTGGGGAGAAGAAATGTTGTAAAAGGAAATGTTATCCTACTGAGACATGAGGATGTAACAATAACACAGTAAATAGTACTGTTTTTCCATTCAATTATAAATAATCTTTTTTAAGGATAATTACTTTATATTATTTTTAAGTGGAAAATAATTATTTATGTTTCTGTGAACATATTTAGGAAAGCAGTTTGATTATGTATTTTAAATGATTCAATTATATGAAATGGAGAAAAAAAGTTAACCATTTAATCTGATTTTTTTTTTCCTTTCCAGTTGTGTCCATATTTTCACCCTTTGATGGACACAGCCTTGATTGCTGGAGTTGGTTCAATGTTATAGATACCATGCAGTACCTAACTCCAGAATTCAAGGTTCTGTCCACCAAAGGATTAAATGGTATCCACACGTAAAATCTTTGCTCTTTCACTGCTTTTATTAACAAAAGTGATTTTATATATAATACAATGTAAAAGTCCTTGTATTATTAATGGCCCAGAAAAATCAAGTATAGTGTACACTTTATCTGTAAAGGAGAAGCAAGCTAAGAGGAAATAATTGCATCTTGGGAAAGCTCAGCTGTGATATCTCCAGAAAAATGGCTGAAGGCATGTCTTTTTCCACCTTATGTAGTCGTTTAATGCTCTTTATAAGAACATTTTATATATTTTATTATAACGAAAGAAACATTATTATGAGAGAAGGTTATGAACATTTGGTATATTCTATGGAGGATTTGTTTCTTATATTGATATTTTTTGGACTGTGACAGATGAAACACTGATAGTTTATATATCTTATTACTTTAGGATGTACAAGGTTTGCCTCAAGCCACAACAGTGATTCTCAAAATGACAGGAAACATTTAATCAGATGAAAGACCCTCTATCTATGCTGAAACAAAATATGTAGTTAAATTTAGAATGATTAGAATACTGGAGTTCACACATCTTTCTTGAACCATGAGGCAACACAGGAAGCAGAATTTCCTTTTATTACCTTCAGAGGTGATTATCTATAGTCCTAGGGTAAAAATCTATGATTAAGACACAGTCCTTTAGTGTTTCATGTTGTTTCAGGAGGGTATCTATATACCATAAGGGTAGTTTCTTCATTAGATGTATTTACATTAAGTAAATTCTACACAAATAATGTAGGAATTACACACAACACAGCAAGCACAACACAAGGGATTTTGGTATTTTGCACACATTTGAAATCCCTGAAGTCTAGCTTAATCATGATTGCAATGACTCAAATTCTCTGACGGGCTTTTGTGAACTGTCTAGTTACGGTGGTCAGAGAGAAGATAAAAGCAAGACAGTTGGGAAAAGGAGGTAGGAAGAAACATCCCCATTGTCAGAGAAACTTACTATGAAAGTAAAGCGTAGTATTGGCAACAAATATTAAGATCTCTCACTTGAAGCTCTACCCATCTTATTCCATTTTCCATTTGTATAGATTTTTGGCGTATTCACGTTATTTCAACTCTGATATAATGTTATTTGTCTAAACAACTTGTTTGCACTCAGAGATTAGCCTAATTCTTTAGTAGAGATCACCTTGTTACACTGGTTTTCCTTACAGCATCCTTTTAAATTTGTTGTAATTTAACCCCAGCCAGCAACTAAGCCCCACCCAGTTGCTCAATCATTCCCCTAAATGAGATGGAGGAGAGAATTGGAAGGGTAAACGCGAGAAAACTCATGAGTTGAGACAAAGATAGCTCATTAGGCAAGGCAAAATCCACACATGAAAGCCAAGCAAAACAAGGAATTCATTCACCACTTCCTGCAGTCAGGCAGGTGTTCAGCCACTTCCAAAAAAACCAGGTTCCATCACACATAACAGCACGTAGGAAGACAAACACCATCACTCTTGCTTCCTCCAGTGTTATATGCTGAGCAAGATGTGACACGGTCTGGGCTGTTCCTTTGGTCAGTTGGGATCAGCTGTCCTGGATGTGTCTCCTCTGAACTCGTGCACCCCCAGTCCCTGCACAGGTGGGTGGGGTGAGATGCAGAAGAGACCTTGGGTCTGTGTGAACACTGCTCAGCAATAATGAAAACATCCCTGTGTTGTCAACACTATTTCCAGCACAGATTCAAAACACAGCTTCATAACAGCTACCATGAAGAAAATTAACTCTATCATAGTCAAAACCAGCACAAAATTCTAGATGAATAAGAAGGTGCTCTGAACACCAGATTTTGTTGCATTCAGACAGGCTATAAATTGCTATATCAGCACACATGTAAACCTCAAATTTTCATGAAAATAAATCTTATTTTTTTTCCTGAGTGGACTGAAAGGAAACCAAATCAGAGCCAGCCTTTACTAACTTGCCTTTGTTTACTGACTTTATGGTTGTGACAAATAAGCTCATGATACTTTTCTCACTGGTGGCAATAAAAAGTAATATATCAAAGTCAGTGGAGCTTGAGAAGAATAAAGAAAGGTAGAGTTCATTGCAAAGTCCTTGAAACAAGTGGAAATATTTATGTTGTCCTCAGAAGGAAATGACACTTGTACGACAATACAGGAAATTCCTTGTTTAAATGTCTCGGCTTCTCATCCTCTAGAATCAATTCAGAAAGACAGTTTTGCCACTACATGAAGAATGTGATCAATAACTCTTTATGCTGAGTAAGTGAGCAGGATGGTTAAACATTCTTAAATGGTTCAGAGAGTACTTGTGCTAGGCATGCAGCTAAGATCCCACTTGACACTGGAATGAAAGCCTTTAAGTCTCTTAGGAGTTTTCCATCAAATGCAATAGGTTTTATCTCAGGCCTTGGAAAAGAGACAGAGGATTTTTGTTTTTTTTATTTTGTACGTGTGTGTGTGTGTGCACGCACATATCTCACATCCATATCCTTCATTCTATTAGAAAGTAACAACATAAAAAGAAAAAAAAAGAGCATTGGGGAAGGGATGAAAAGAGAACACTTGTTAGCAAAGACTGAACATCTAGAATCCAGGAAATATATGTGGCAATCACCCTATGTCACTATACGTAACTTATGTCATGCACTTTTTTTTGCCATTTCTGATTTCAGTTTTCTGTGAGTTGTTATCTAATATTTGATATCCAAGAGAGACAAATGTATGTGGATATTTTATGTTTTCTGTGCTTCTCAGAACTTAAGGTACTTATGAAAGTCTTCGTCTGCCATGAATTCCAAAATCTATTTAGGTCAAACGCAACATCATGGTCCTAAAATACAAAAATTAAAAAATTTTCTAATACCTCACATATTTGGTAGACGGGATACCCATACACATCCTAGTTCTAATGCTATGATCAGCTTTTGAAATATTAATATTAAATCTATAAGAATAGATCCTTTCAGATTAAAAAGAAGAAAGAACTGAAGTGGTACTTCACTTTTTCTTACCAAACAGCTCAATGCTTAAGATTGTCAGCAGATTATGAGTAGCTACTGTGCTAAGCTGTTTGCTTCTCCATAAATGCTTTCTTTCCAAGGGTCTCCTTTACATTTCAATAAACTCATTCTAAATAATACACTTGATTACATTTTTTATATCTAAAATATGGTCTAGAGTTTATATTGTATATTCTTTAACTCAAATTCAATTTGTTCTATAAACAGAATTTGTTTATGTAACTGATTAACTGGCATCAAATTAGGTCAAACACTGTTGACACAGTTTAGAGCTGTAATTGGTTTCTCTAATTGGTAACTATAAACCAGAATGTAATCAGCTCAGAGTAAGTACACTTTGTGCTATTAACCAGTAAAGTTTGGGATCTCTAGGGAAAGCTTTGCAAACTGTACGCTACAAACAGGATTAAAAGTCTATCAGCTTCTGTTTTGCTGTTTTGAAATTTATTTTGTAGAGCCAGCCACAGAGAAGTATAAGAACATATTTTTGTTCAACAGCAAGAAATAATGTTAACACCTCTACCTTGTCATGGAAGCCTCCATCTTAGAGAACAGATTTGAACGTTATATCCTTTTCCTTCCTGTAATTGAAAAATCAGATTTCAGATATAGTATTTCTGACTGAAATGTGATCAAATTATGTGTATCCTTTAAACAGTTCTATCTCTAGTTAATAAAGTTATGCAGAAGTGCAGGAAAATCAGGGAATTTTGAGCCTAAAAAGCTTTATGTAAAATGATTAAAAAAAAAAAAAATCAGCCAGCTTGTTTGGGATGATCAAGTACATCTTCTATTCTCAGGACAAAACCCGCAGAAAAAATTTGTGACCACTTCCAGTGACTGGAGTCAGACTGATCCTAATTTGCAAAACCTCATTGTCTGAAAGTAACATTGTCCATATGACTACTAATTGAGGTTATACTATTTCTTTGCACAAATTATAAATTCTATAGATATGCAAATAAGACTAGAAAGAAGCTCAAAGGGTCATCTACTCTGTCTCAAAGGTAGATTCTGCAAAAGCATTGGTGGGTTTTGCCTACATTTTTCTAATACTCTCAAAACAAAAGATTACACAACATTCTTAAAAATATCTGGGTTTTATTATGCTTTTCTTTACATTCCCTTCCCTTCCATTGATTTATGAACTTCTTCATTTCATGACATTATATTTTCTTTCACCTTCTCAGCGAGTTCTTTCCAACTTCAGAGTCAATCTAGAGCACAATTGTGATTTGATTGTTGCTCCTTTGTATCAACTATTAACAGTGTCTTCCAACAGGAGTGGGGTGAGAATTTACCATTATAAACCCAGCCCAAATATAGCCAACAAGCTCTGCAATATCTCATAGAATTATAGAATCACAGATCTTAAAGATCATCTAGTTCAAACCCCCTTGCCATGGGCAGGAAGCCATTCCACTAGACCAGCTTGGTCAAAGACCCATCCAACCTAGCCTTAAATATTTCCAGGGTTGGGGAGTCCACAACTTCTCTGGTAAACCTTTCCCTCTGCCTCATGACCCTCACAGAAAAGGATTTATGCCCAATATCTGCTCTACACCTGCCCTCTTTCAGTTTAAAGCCATTGCCCCTTTTCCTATCACTATCTGGCCTTGTAAAAAGTCCCTCTCCAGCTTTCTTGTAGTCACTTTCTGAGTACTGAAAGGCATAATATTAATGTACAGTTACAGAAGTTATTTTCATGTTGCTTTTTTTTTGGTGGTCAGTTGTGTCAGTTTCTTCTTGAAGTTCAGGATTTAAGTAACAAATGAATGAGAGACCATACATTCTAGAGCAGCACAGCAACATTTTACTACAGGCCTGGGTCGATCTGGTTTAGAGAGTAGTTGTCATGCAAAGGGAAACCCTAATTGAAAGTAGTGTCTGACAAGGTGTCTGGGGTTGCTACGACTTGGGTAGTTTTTTTCCCTCTTTCTCTATTAGTCTGTTCTTATGAGACAGTAAATGTGTAGATACCTGTATAGTGATGAATCAAACTCAAGAATATGTGTATGTCCAGTGGTACTGTGTAAGCGTTTTGTTGTAATTAGACCACAGTGAAACATCTTGTTCTAGGCTACTCATTAAATCATGGCAATCAGATGAATTTAAATTTCTTGGGTTTTGGGATTTTTTGGTAAATTCCTTCTAAAATTGATAGAAGGAAAATATTGCTAATAATCAGTATTTTTCAAGCGATGATAACATTATCTCTGTGTGAATATTAAGTAACTTAAGTATTGTATGCTCAAGGTTAAATATTTTTGAAAGTTTCCAGTTTTCAGAAAAGAGTGAAGTCTCCTTATCAAATCAGGCCTTTTATGAGCAGAATAAGGGCCTGTACTTTTCTTTTTGAAAAGAGTAGTTCTTGTAACATAAATATATTAACGAATATTTTAAGTTTAAAGTATTTCTAATTCTTTGATTCAGGGTGTAAATTTATATAGATTTTCCAGTCTATGGAGCACAGAAATAAAATGCAATTAAGACAGAAAAAAAGGCCATAAGGGACCCTGAGAGATCATCCAATCCACTCAAAAAGTCCAGCAGAAAATTGAAATATGTTGAAAATTTGTCTGTAGAGCTTTTCACATTATGTACAGCCTTCTAATAATTATTTCAATTCTATATCAGAAATGCATCAAGTCCTATGAAATATAAAGATGACCTTTTTTTCTTTTTTTTCAACATCTTAAAAACTACTAAAGGAAAGATCTTGACCTGAACTATGACACACTGTCTCTCTTTGAACAAAACAACTTTGAATATTGAAGCATCATGCCATATATAATGAATTAAATATGCCCTCAGTGTTAAGCCTCAGTAGATTTGTTTTATTTGTTCATTTCAGTTTGCCTGCAGTCCTTCAGGTTACAGATTGCTTAAATGCTAGAATGTACTGTATCTTGGAGGGGATAAACCAAACATTCAAATTCTCTTTATCTTCTTTATATAATACTAATTTGTTTGCTCTCAGCTCTAAAGAGCTCAAAAAAGAACAGTGAAATATTAATAATGGCCATATTATTCACCATGTAAAACATATGCACATAACAGGCATTTGAAGTATTGAATACAATAGATAAATTTCCTTAGTGCCGTTTACTGCTGCGTCTGCTTCGGTTCATGTATATGCATTTATCTCTGGATAGGATCTTTCTGATAATCAGTGGTCTGAGAGGGTGTTTCACTCACAATGAAGACAAAATGAAGGGGTCACAGCCTCACTAGGTAGTGTCTACAGGGACTTTTTTTTTTTTTTTTTTTTTTTAAGGTATCATTGTCGATACCTTTATAAGGCCATTAATAATTTGACTTTAAGGATTGTCTCAAAGGGAACCTCCAGATGACATTTTTCTTGACAATAATAATTATGCACTTATGGGCATAACCAGATCCTCAACACCAATTAAGCAAAAAAGTACATAAGTGCTATGAGATGAGAACCTCACTGAGGTCTCGTTGAAAAATAAGCAATAAAAAAAACCAAAACCAAACAAAAACAAGACAAGGGACTCATTTTTAAATGAGCAATAAAATGCCTTAGTACGATGTAACTCCTTTCAATTGTAGCTGTAACACTGCTTAACGATTTGGTCTGATTATTTAGGATTAGGTTGCTTATTACCTGTTTCATATTGAACATCTTCATGCATGTCCTTTCTGTTATTTTATCTTTTTCAATTAACAGTATAGAAATAGCCCTGCTTGAAATCAAGACTCACATAACTCAAAATTCTATTAGAATTTGGAATTCAGACTATGTCTACTGGGGATGTGATACTTGGAAGATGATAAAAGAATTTCAAGCCAAGAAAGCAGTAGAGAAATATGACCATACTATAAGTCTGAAAACTGTAGGCGTGTCCTCTTTGCCACAGCAGCAAATGAACAGGATTTTAGGAGTGAGGTAAAGGTGAAAGGAATAGGAACCTAGGTGACATTTTAGTAGATTGCTGATGAAAGGGAAGACATTTCTTTCAAGGTTGTAAATCTCATGTCGCAGCCACGTCTTTAGCTTTTATATGCAGGGAACCCTCCCTAAGAAAAGAGGACAGCTGGACAATAGTTCATCGTACAAAGTGAGGAGATATCATCTCTGAAAGTAAGTTTGCTAGTCCAAACTCCAAAGCGGAACTTTTAACGATACTTGATAAAAAGGAAAGTGGATGAAGAGAAAAGGTATGGCAACACAGTAAAGAAGTGACCCTCACACTCCTCATGTGAAAACAGAATAACCAGGGGTCCATTTCAAGTATTGGAGTACAGATGCATCATTATGGAAAACAGAATAGGAATTAAAAA
Organism: Corvus kubaryi; assembly: GCF_017639235.1. Classification (NCBI taxonomy): domain Eukaryota; kingdom Metazoa; phylum Chordata; class Aves; order Passeriformes; family Corvidae; genus Corvus; species Corvus kubaryi. The sequence continues at coordinate 19,289,456 of NW_024580667.1, read as the reverse complement.
ATTATTAATTGTGCAGAGTTATGATATCAGTGGGGTTAGAGATTTTTTGTGAGATAGTACAAATGGGCGGAGTGCTGCACTGGATGGACATGGGCTCCACTAAAAGAGCTTGCAAGCTAGCAGCAAGAATTGTGACATTTCATAAAGATCAGTTGAAGAGCAATGGTAAAGTTAGGGAGAAAGACTCATCTTGCAGGTGTGGAGTCCTCCTGAAGATGGACAGTCATAGGATGAGAAGCAATGGACACACAAGTTTCCATATGCAAAATCCAACCTTATCTGGAAATGTTTTACTCTGAGGGTGGTCAAACAGCATGAGAGGCTGCTGTAGATGTGGAACCTCCACCCCTGAAGATGCTCACAACTCAGCTGGTCAGAGCTGCGAGCAGCCTGATCTATACTGGCCCTTCTCTGAGCAGGTAGAAGGACTAGATGACATCTAAAGGGCCATTGCAACCTGTGTTATTCTATGGATCTACAATTATTTTGCAATAATTAAGAATTTAGATGTACATGATTTTTGAGAAATAATAGTGCTGTTTGTCAAGGAAATAATTCAGTGAGGTTCTGAGGTTTACACTTTTCTACTTAATGCAATTTCACATTGATCAGTAGTGGTTCCTATAATGTTTTCTTACAACAGAGGAAAATGCATATACAATACAATAACTTGTTTCTTACCACCTGCTTTTACTTTTTCCCATATTCTTATTATTTCCAAACCCTCACTTTGGATATAAACAAAAAATATATACATATGCGTATTTAAATGAAAACCTCATTTGTGCATCACTAGAGCCTCTGAGTGAGTTAACATTGAACTGAAAGGAAAATAACTATGGTAGAAAGTAAATGTGGAAATTTCAAATTAAATATAATGACTGAAAATGTAAATAAGAAACAACCCTGCCAGTTGCAGCCCACAATAGAATAAAAGAAAGAGGAAAGAAAACTCCTAAATTCTACTTAATCTAATCCAAATCCTTGCCATCTCCTAAGTATTATGTCTTCCTTTTGAATAGATACTAGCAAATAATACTTCCTGAAATATTTTTTGTAATTTTGTAATTTTTAATGCAAGCTTCTATTCTTAATTTTATGAATCCAATAGTTCAACTGCTTTCATTCTCCTCTTCTGAGAGAATCTTACCATGTTCCATTCCTCTCCTTAGTTATTCTGTACTTCACTTCTGCCTAAGTAGAATGAGATATCCTCAGTATAACATTACAATCCATTCACTGCAGCTTACCATCTTTATAAATTTTGAGTAACTTTTTCCTTCTTAGCAACCATACTAATCTCCACAAATTTTCTTCCAAGTTATTTCATATGAATTAAGAAAAGCATAACTATTTTCCGATTGTTTTTCTGCTCTGTGTTTATGCATAGCAGAATTTCCTTATTTCTATCTATTATCTAAGTTTTCATGGAAAGTCTCACAAATATTTTAAGTTCTTTTACTGAAAATGAGTTTAAATAGGTCAGTAATGTACTGAACTATAAATAAATTATAATTATTAGCTATATATAAAGGTATTAATACACAAGCCACTTTAAAAATAAAGTGAGGTTTTAGAGAGTAGAAATTAAAGAGTTCTGGAATGTAGCTCTGTAAATACAAAATACAAGCTTTAGTTTCCATGTATCAGTTATTTCTTCAATAATTATAGTTGAAATATCTGACTTCTAGATAATACCAAGATTTTGAATTCATATTGGGTCATTTTCATGCGAATCTACTCCTATTTTTTTCTAGGTTTTAGGTTATGGGCTCAGTGTTATCCTTTCACAGTTTGGCCACAAAACAGATCTAAAAAATACTGCATTTGAGTTCAGGTTCTTCCAGTGAAATTATAATGTGCTGTGTTTGCTTGCTTTTTGTAACTCTAGATGTTATTGGTGACTTTAGCACTCCTCTTTCTCTGATAGATATTTCTCAGTGCAGGCAGTTAATATTAAAATTTTGCTATCAGTCCTGGGAGGTACAGTGCTTCATTTTCCCCTTCAGTCGGCCCAGCAACAAATGGAAATTGTATCTAGGAAATGTTCTTTGGTCTGTTTTCTTTCATTATTAACATATGGCTTTACCAGTAAAAACCCGTTTCATATTTCATCTTAACTGATCACTCAGACATCTTTTAGACCTGATCTAGGAATCATTTTTACTTACTGATTATAGATTTGTTCAAATCAAAGACATTTTAGGTCATCTCTTTCTATTTGTAAATGCCCAGGTTTTACAGAAGATACGAAACTGAAGATAAGACACACAGATTTTATTTATTGTATTTTCTCCAGTAATTATTTGGATCTGAAATTTTTCTGCAGAGAAGGTAGCAGCACTGGATTCTAATAGCTGGTATCTGATGAAAGGCATTTTTCCTCTCTTCCCAGACTGTAATTTTATTACTTGTCAATTTGTTGGCAGCTAACACAGTTGACTAGATAATTTGATATAACTCTTGAGTTCTAGGCCAACACATACAATCTCTATCTTCTAATAATTTTGCAGCAATTTGGGGTTAGAATCATAGAGTCATCAAGGTTGGAAGAGACCTTTAAGATCATCAAGTCCAACCACCAACCCAAGCACCACCACTGTAACTTCTAAACCAGTAAAACATATCACCCAGCACAATATCCAGACACCTCTTAAACACCTCCAGGGGTGGTGACTCCACCATCTCCCTGGGTAACCTATTCCAGAGCCTGAGCACCCTAACAGTGAAATTTTTTTTTCTAATATATGGCTATATATAACTAAAGGTTATATGCCTTTAGAATGTAATTAAAGTTTATATGCCTTTAGAATTATTTCTCAGTCCCCAACTGTTTTTTGGATAAATCTACCTATTTCATGATAATCCATGACAGGAACAGGCCTTTTTTCTGGTACCCCCTCTTTAGGATTGAAAGACTTATTTTTCAAGACAAGCTTTTCTAGTGATTACTTATCATCTTATATTCAGTCATCCTTGGTTCTTTAGAATTGGATCTATTCCAAAACCTTTTCTATTACTATACTTCATGATTGATGTCTAACTATCAGCATGATCCACAGCCTCTAAAATTTTTTTTAAAGCTTCAGATCAGTTCTTAGCATGTTATGTTGAAGTCTTCAGTTTCACAAAGTATCTGCAGCTCATTTTTTGTTTACATCAGTATAAAGATTTGCTGCTGTTCTTGGCACAAAGTAATTGAATTGAGAACCACACAGTAAAATGCAATTGATTATGTATTTAAATTTGACAGTTTTTTGGATACCTATTTTGCAGTTCTGAGACAAACATAATATTTAAAATATGAAACATGATCAAAATCAGTATTTAACCTTAATAATCATCAATAACATATAGAAAGTACATCTGTTCAAGCATATGTGCAATTAAATAATGTGAAAAAATTTCATAGCAAATAAATCTGAATTTTTTGTGTGTGGTACATCATAAAACTTATTTTATTGGTTTATAATATGTTAGAAGAAGATAACAGGGTATTGTTAACAGATAAAGTTGCTGGTCATGAATGTAGCCAGGAAAATAAATACCACATAATCCTTAAAAGTATTTATAAACAAAAAATATATGTAATTATCAGAAGAAATTTTTTTGCAATTTCAATGTCACACTGGATATTCCTTGAACTCATACTGAGGAGGTGGAATAGATTCTTATGGTTTTCAATAAGTATTTGGCTTGAGCTAGTGATATTACATTAGAAACACTGAAAAAACATTGAAAATATGAACGTGCTATTTGAAGCTGAGATTCATTTCACTTTACATCAGGTATCTAAAAATTAAAGATCTCACCTCAACTACATTGACTCCACAGACACTAAAGGAGATCCTCAATGCACGGATCAGGAACATCTTTAACAATAAAGTAAATTACTTTCTGAAGGAGCTTACAGCTATCATGTGAAAAGAGAAGACAAGTGAATAACTAGGCTGCTTTAAGACAGCAAGTTTTAAAATGAGCAAAAATAAGATAAAACAATTCTTCCTTAGAACCACAGAAAAAAAAATATGACATCTCTTAAATTTATTTAAGGTACTAATTTAAAAGCTTTGCCTCAGTATGTCAACAATATGTAATTGTAGTACATCAGGTATTTTTATAACATTGCAATATCATTCTAACCTTCCTCAGGCTTTTACTGTGGGTGTATGAAATGTTAGGAGAGTAGGTTTTGGCAGCTTATTACTTTATGGCTTTCTTTAGCCTTATTACTAGAGGCAGGGTGGGCCTGTTCCCTTTTTCTCCGGAATGGTGTAGCACATGGAGGTTTTAGTTCTGCTTATCTGTTAAACTTATGTCTAACTGTCAGATTTTCTTAACCCATTTAATGAATAAGGAATAATGATAAATAGCTGATTATCTTGACCAAGAACAATAAAGAATTTGTATAAAGACTCTAACTCTCTAGTGGCCATAGGTAGACCTCACGGTAGTGTCTAAAAGGGACCAAACTAAGCAGGATTAAAAGCCAAAGTGTGGTTAACAAAAAGAATAAAATATCTTCCCAGCTGAATTTACTTCATTATTCCTCTAAAGGAAGCAAATAAAACAAATTTTTGTGTAAGGAAAGAAATTTGCCAACATATTCAAAATTCAACATTTACCGCTGAAGCTGTCAATTATATACTACAAAAGTAAATATGTCATGTGCTTATTTGGTTTTGACAATGTATATTCAAGGCTGTTTTTACAACTGCAAAAGTTTTCATTCACAAAACCCTCAGGAATAAAAAATTCAGTTATATGAGTACTTGATAAGACAACATTTAAAGAAATAACGTTTAAAATTCAGTATCTTTATTAGAAAAGCAGACTTTTATTAGCACAATGTCTAAAACTACCATGTAAATTAAATTTTGGTACAAATAAGTGAAAGCAGTAAAAAGGATATACAGGGAAGCTACTGTGGAAAGTGAATTAAAATGGGAAAGGAAATTAGCTGTGCCACTGCAAACCACAGGGGCTTTTGTGCTGTGTGTAGCTCTGTCGCTTGCACTGCCAATGCTGTATTTGCAGAGCTCACATTCTCAGCAGAATGTGTCTGCCATTGATGTATTGCAGAAAGGCTATCTTACTAAATACATATAAATACATCATTTCTTAGACTAAATGGTGTTAACACAATGCAATAAAAGGAATTAATCTTTACCGAGATTATGTTAGCTAAAAAGTAGGACTATAAAAACTGATTACGTGAGATTTCTACTTTACAGAGGGAAATAAAATCTGTAAAATATTCTTTGCTAGGAGAAAATAACCAAAGGTGGTCAAGTAATGAATTAAGAGATATTTTTGAGAGGATAAAAATGAAGTGTATTGTTAAATATTAGAGTATTTTAAGGTGGTCTTTTCAAAAGATGAGCATAGAAACTGCTTTCTTTCTGTTTCTTAGTCTTAATTGTAGTTGAATCTCTCTGTGTTTCTAGAAGGTTCTTTTCTGAAGCCCTTAGAGTGAGAGTGTCAATCTCCCTGGAAGATTTATTACTGAATCAATTTTATTTGGTTAAACAGGTGCATTTCTTCAAGTGTGCCAGAATCATGACACTGCTTTTGTTCCTACCAGACATTTTAGCTAAGAGGAAAAATGCTCTGGAATAAAAGCAAAGAAACCAACGGGAACAAGAAAACAATAAGGAAGAATCATACTTGATGTTTCCTTTTTCCCGGGCGAATTCCATTCAAGATTCTGGTCTATCAGAAAGGGAAGGATAGGAATGTATTAGGGATGATGTTCTCACAAGATAGAACTGCTCTTTCAGATAAAGACTAAGATAAAAAACGTTGAGTAAATAAATACTGAAAAAGCGTGGGAAATAATTTACTGATAGAATTCTCCATTCAGGTCAAGTGGATTATAGACACTGAACTGTGTCAAGACACTGAAGTGTGTCAAGGACTCTAACTGAACAGTGAATATCAATTTCTCTCAATTTTGAAAATGCTACTTTCTTATTCAGGCATTTGTAACATTAATTCAATGTCAGAGAAATAAACAATTCAGTATCAATATTAGGAATATCTTACAAATTTAAAAAAAACCCTAATTTATTCCATTTGGGAAATGAAACATAAATATATGGGAGGAATGACAAAAAAAATTATTAATAGAGATGAAATAGATTATGTCTTTGGACATAGAAAATAGAATAGAATAGAATAGAATAGAATAGAATAGAATAGAATAGAATAGAATAGGAGTAGAAGAATATCTCAGTTGAAAGAGAACTACAACAATCATCCAGTCTAGCTGCCTGACCAATTCAGGGCTGACCAAAAGATAAAGCATGTTGTTAAGGGCATTGTTCTAATGCCTCTTAAACACTGACAGGCTTGGGACATTGACCCGCTATTTAGGAAGCCTGTTCCGGGTATGACCACCCTGTCTGTAGAGAAATGCTTCCTAACATTCAGCCTAAACCTCCCCTGGTGCAGCTTTGAGTCATTCCTGTGTGTCCTCTCCCTGGATCTCAGGGAGGAGAGCTCAGCACCTCCCTCTGCACTAGGAAGCTACAGAAAGCACTGAGGTCACCCCTCGGCCTGCTCCTCTCTTAACAAGACAAGCCCAAAGTCCTCAACTAGGACTAGGATATTTCATCATATAAATCAAAGCAGATTTCCTTGCACCTTACTCAAATTGTGTTTAACATGGATATCCTGTAATCACATCATATATATGAGATAAATAAGAAAGATGTTGAAAACTTGAGAAAAATTGTATTTATTATGTGTCTGTGGAACAGCTCTGCATTTCTTCTGATAGCTATTTTATGTTGGAATGAATACCATTCATTTCATTATTCCACTCCACAAACTAACTTGCTTAAAAATATATTTTTTCCCTAAACTATGAAATGCTTAACCTTAAAAGGAAACCTGTAATAACTTGTAAAGATCAAAACTTCATTTGAGACTACCATTTCAGATTTTAAATGGTCCAAAACAAGCTTCCAAATCTTGTTCAGCTCCATTTATGCTATTAGCTCTGTCTTCATCTACTATGATCACTCTAGAGTTGCTATTAAATATTTAATCATAATAATGTTATTAATATCTGACTGGAATTCAGAATTGTAGGAGAAAATACCTATTATACCGTGACCTTTATGTGTATGCACTAAAGGCTAAATGTTAAGAAGGTACTTGGTCTTTGCCTGAGAATGATTGATTATCATGTTATCACATCCTGTCTGAATTAGACACGCTCATGTTCTACTGCACAGAGCAAAATTTTCCATCTTTGAGATGGGTATTTCATATCCATATGCTCTAGAATTTGTGTCTGCAGATACTATAAGTTACATGTGAAGTCAATTAAACTAAAATGAAATAATTTATCTAAATTTATGTATTTTAAGTACACCTGCTATTGTAAATACATTATTTAAATTTATATTAAAATATTCTTGCTTAACACTAAGTCACTTCTCCTAACTCCCCATGCATTTTTCCCTTCTTATTGTGTACAGTAAGAATTAACATTTGAATAAAGTTTAGTAGTATAATTTAACTTATACCAACCTGAAAGTGCAAGGTCTTGGAATTTATGTGGGCTTACGTTGGTCTGAAACAGTTTCACCTAGCAATGGTTTAGTAGTCAAGTGACTGTTACCCAGCCTATTCTACCTCAAGGTCAGAAAAACCTTATATAGTCTGATAAACCTAAGCAGTTGTTGCATAACAAAAACCAGCTATTTGATGTTGTGTGCCCTAGTGTGCAACTCTTTATCAGGAAATATATATGAATGAAAATAGTTTTAAGCCCCAAGAACAAGTAGGAAAAGACTCTTGCTATGAGCATCAAAACTGCGTGCTGCAAACTCAAGATGCTTAAGACTGGCTGAGAAAATTTATCTCTACTTTGAACATTGATACTGCTGGCCTTAGTATGCAGGAGAACCAGAAACATCTTTCTCTCCATAAAACCACTGCAAACTCCTGTTTCCACAGCACTTGGCCAACTTAGTACCAAGGAGTCAAGGCCCATCTCTGCTATGGCAAAAGTGTGTAGTTTTGACTGAGATTGCTGAGAAAGAACTGTGAGAAAATCTGTCAAAGAACGAGAAAATAATATTACAGGCACCAGGAAAACTGAGATCATTAATAATTCAGAACATCAAAAGCAAAGACTCCAAAAAACTCCAACATGAAAGTATTTAAAACCCTAACGGGAAAATAAAACCATCAAAAAACCCAACGACATCAACAACATAACAAACAACGAAGCAACCCCCCCCTCCAAAAAACAACAAAACCAAAATACCCAAAACAAACCCAAACAAAAAAAAACCCCAACAATACAAGAAGTATAGAAAGTATAGCAAGGAGTTATCAAATTATTTGGTCAGTTCAACAGTACTGGCTTATTACTAATCATGCTTAACAAGTATACTGTTATAAGATTCTAGAAAAAAAAGCTTACTGAACTGAAGGACAAGACAACAGTGTTGGAGTCACTGTCCCCATTCCTGGAACAAGGAATAAAAAGGTACCAATGAAGGAGAAAGGAGGACTACGGTAAGGACAAAATGTCAAAGACAGAAGTCAGAAAGTATGGATACAAGGATGAGGTAAAACAAACAAATAAACCAAACTACCAAACCCTAAAATCAGAACAGCTAAAACAGGAGTAAGAGTGAAAACCTTAGAAGTGCAACTGCCATCAAGTAGCACACAGAAAAAGAAAAGCCACCACCAAGTCAACAAGTGATGGATTTTATATACAAAGAATAAAGCACCAGTCAGGCTAACAGGCTGGTTCTTTGTCTCCTGACTGACTCTTGTCAGGCAACTAACTGCAGCTCAATTGCCTGGACCTGACATGGACTGACAGCTGCCATGTTTGATGCTTCATGCTTCAGAAACCCCAAGTGACTCTTGCTACACATTTTTATTTTACTTTCCCTTGTATTCCCTATTTTAGAATAAATATAATCTCTGAATGAAGCTTTTTATCTCATGATTGAGACATTTAAAACATTTTTCTTTCCTTTGAATTATCTAGTGCCTACCATGGTATAAATTCAGGAGTACGATTCTAATTCCATCCAACCAGTTTTTTCTCTCCCCTCTGACTACAGAGTTTTTATAAAAAACATGTTGTGAAACAAACACACAAACCTCAACTAGCTGTCTTATCTTATTTAAATAGTCAATGAGTTCATGAAGTACTGAAGGCAGCAGAATAAACTTACCAGCTAAAAGCAACTTGATCAGGGAGTCATATTTCCATAAAATGCAAGATAAAGGGGGGAGAGGAGTAGATAGTTTGTTACATTGCATTTAGTTATGAAAAAATAGTGTATAAAAAAGCAAATGTTTCAAAATTGAAGCTCTGAAAAGTTTACAGACTGAAAAAAAATCATATTTATTCTTTCTGCAACTGTATAATTCCTTCAGAATTGGAGGAATTTTTAAAAGAGATGGAATAGAAATTAAAGTTAAGAAGTAGAAATAAAACAGAAAAGAAGCCCAGTCCCATATAAAAAGACACAACATCCTTTGTAGCTAGTACATATTAGCCCCATTCCATCATTCAGGTATGGCTAGAGTGAAAGGGTAGTTTAGCAGAATTACATACTCTTGGACAAAATGTTGCTGAGCCTAAACAACAGATTAAATTTTGCTGGGCTGATCCCAAATATGGTGATTGTTCATTTTTTATAACTTGCAGGTTGAATAATTTGTTTCATCTATTTTTTTTTTTCCCTCACATCTTGATAGTATTTTTTTAAAGAGCAAGGATAGAGTTGCTGCATTTTGTAGACTAAAAATGTTGACTATACAATACCATCATTTCCTTGAAAAGAAAACTCAGGAAAAAGTCACACCTGAGAACCGTGGTCATATTCAGTAGATGTGCAGATGTGCAAGTATCCTCTTGCTTGTAACAAAGTCATTCTAGGGGAATATCAGATGCTATTATCTAAAATGGAATATTATAGAAAGAATTGTCTCAAGATCATTCTTTCCTAGATATTGGTACTGGCAATAATTATAAACTTTAAAAGCTGATCAAATCTGGGGCCTTGTTCAAATTCTTTTGTAATAGTAATGCCAAGAAGACGGCCTGTGTAAGTGTCCAACTGCAACTGTGGGTTCTGGAACAGGCATTTCTATAAAAAGGCTCTTTGGACAAAAAGTTCTTTAAAACTTTAGAAGGTAATGACACATGACATATTTGTAAAGGGTACAGTGGTATTATGGCTGTAATTTATCTTTAAAAGGCCTCATCCAGAATGTTTCTCTAAATTAATTGAAAAAGTGGTCTGAGGAATAAATGGGGGGAGTTATCCAGGAGCCAGATGCTGTCATGAAAATGAAGCTACAATATTTTTTTTCATTAGGATATTAAAATCAATGAGTATACTTTATGTCTTACTAGAAAAGATTTAGAAGGAAGAAAGAGCCAATTAGTCTTAAAAGAAAAAAATTTGTATTTTTCAAAAGTTGTGTTATAAAAATCTGTACAAACTCTTACAAAAGGTGCAAAAACTGTTCTGTTTTTTCTCCCACAAAAATTATAGTAAATTATTAATGTGTGGATCTCTGAAATAGTACACAGAATATTTAAATTAATTAAATTCCTTTAAAAATTATGCTATAAAATAAATTAATTACTTTTGCTCATTTTATTCAAATAAAATCAATGATTTCTAACTCCATTCCTGACTATGTTGTTTGCTTATTATGACTGAAACCAGCACAACTAAGAAGCTGATGGGGAAAAAGGAGAAAAGTTTGTTGTTTTCCTCTAAACTACACTGAATTCAAAGGCCAATGAAGTCAATAGAAATCTTTCCATTACCTACAGTGCGCTTTTGATCATGCCACAACTTTATACTTCAAAGGTGTCTTGGGGTGACTTTATGATGTGTATACCATGTTGCTGCCCTATGCCCAGAAATTAATTTTGTCCCTTTCTATGCCTTTAAACTGACCCTGAGAAGAGAAAAAACCTGACCAAAACTTTCAAAGCAGTTTTGCAGTTTGTTTTCATGTTTTCAAAGACACAGAGATAGAGATGGCTCTCTGCATTCAGCTGCAGCAGGAGAGCGAAAGCAGAGGGATACTCCCGGCTTGCTTTCTTTCCAGCCAGCTTTCAGCTTTCTTTTCCTCCAGAGAGTTGAACTTTGTTTTCCTGGGACTCCGATTTTTCCCTTCTTCTCTGCTGGATGGTTTCAACATCAGAATACATTGGGAGGAATTTCCACCGAGGCCTTGGCCCTGGAGGTGGTCCCACCACCCCATCCCAACTCCAAGGAGGGGGAGAGAGAGATCTACGGAAGGACTCTGAAATTTTCCCAGGTTTCTCTCAGCAGGGCAAGGGGTTTTATTATTTAGCATTATTATCCTTTTCCCGTGTGTTTGTTAAATAAATAGTTTTTGTCTCTTTCATTTTCCTTCGAGGAAAATTTATTTTTTCTCGAACCTGGTGGGGGAGGAGTGGTTGTAGCCTGCCTTCTCTCAGAGGATATATTTCCAAATTTGCCCAAACCAGCATAAAAGGACAGCTCCCTCTCATCCTTTAAGGTTTTCCCCTCTTTTAGCCATCATAACTTTGCTTCCATCTATGCCTTCTTTTTTGTATTTCTTTCAGGAAATCTTGGCCCACTTTTCCTTCTTTATTACAGAAGATTTTATGGAAAACCCAGCTGAAAAACAGCAAAATAACTCTATGCAAAGCAAGAGACAGACTTCACAACTTTTTGTGAGAGACCAAAGACCCATCTAGACTCTGTTGTCCACAAGAGATTTAAAACTTTTCCTTGTCCTGAATACCATCTTTGGTGTTTATATCTGAAAACAGATGTTTATATATGGAAGACACACTTTTGAATTCCACTAGACTCAGCTACCCCTCTTGTCTGAAATATTTGTATTTTCATTTAGAAAGAAAGTGGTACTCTCTAGGATAATTGCACAAAAAGTATGAGATTTTTATTATCCTCTTTCCTTTTATTTTTTATAATTTATTTTATTTCTATGTTAGTGAATACTTCAATGTAACATGAAATTCATCATCATAAAGTGAAAGTATATCATCCCAGACAGATGGCTTGAAGTATGACAAGTATTTTGTAAGTATGACATTTCTTACAAAACAGAAGTAACTGAGAACAAAGGGAGGGAGTTATGACAGAAATAATCATTTTTTAAAAAATCTCATCTTGTCAATAAATGTAGTGATTAACACTCTTTAATTTACCTTCTTTCTGCCAAAATGGGTTACTAGAAGGTATATACTTTTATATGTGGTTTGGGTTCAAGTAGAATGAAAGCTAGATTTAGAAAGAGCTATTTTAAGCACACCTGTTGGTAGTGCACTGAGACAAATGAGTAACTTTTTAGTACAAGATGCTGTCAAGAAAACTTAAAAAACCCCTTAAAAATACATGAGTCCTTATCCAAAATGACTTTCTGCTGTACTCAGCTCTCAGTTAATGCATTAGCAGTACAAATCTATCCATTATTTTCAGGCAGCCTTCCTGCCTGTACTTTACAGAGTACACCCTTAGCAAAGAGGAAAATTTATAAAAATAGTTACAGAGTTCTTTCAGATGTCTGTGAGCAAGCCAAATCCAGATCTTTGATGATTATGAAAGATGTGGTACTTAAGTAGGACATATTGTGAAGTTAATGACTATTTAGAGTTCTCGTCACCATTAAAATTTAAACAAGTTTCATTTTCTGAGCCAAAATATGCCCATTAATTTTAACAGTAAGTTTGTTTCTTTTAACTATGAGAGTCTTATAAAAGGTGTTGCCTTCTTCCACCAAATTATTTAAATCATTAAGCTATATTTATTTATGTCAGAATAGAAGTCATTATGGGAATTTTAAATGTAAAAATATAGCTATTATTTTTTGTATCAGTTATATCTATAATTTCACCACAAGGATAAGTTTTTGGAATGACAGCATGCAATGCAGTGTAGGAGTAAGGGAAAAGAAACAAATATTGGATCAGATCCCTCAGGCACATTTAGGTGTGTCTCACACCCAACGAAGTGAATTGACCACCTAAGTGCTTTTGAAGATCTGGTTCTTAACAGACTGCTCACCCTGATAAGTGAGATGAGGAAAGGAACAGATGTGGAACTGCTTTTCTCTGCCTCAGTATTATATACTGAACTGAGGAAACCAAATCTTTAGTCTATTGTCATATATCAATGATGTGAGGGATGTCCAGATGCAGTTTATTCTTAACTATTTGTACATATGCCTTTTAGAGAAAAGCTAACAAGTTATTAGCTACACTAGTTGTCTTGCAGTTGAATGAACACATCTTGAACAAGCCCCACAGAAAGGAAACTTGGAAAAAATTTAAATGAACCACAGTCATCGACTTGTCTAGAAGACTCTAGAAGTTCAGCCTCAGACTTTATTGGTATTTGATCATTTGAAAAAATATCCTGATATCTACATTTATTTACACTTTTAAGGGTTTTCAAAGAAAAAATAAAGGTGACAGGTTGACTTTATATTTTGAATTTAATTAAAAAAATGCTATGTATTGACAGAAATTCTGAGTATAACTTCTGTACTGTGATTTAGTCCATCTAATTTAGTCTCTATCGATTTGAAAGTCTTCACTTCAATCTTTATACACATTATGCTAAATTAATTAAAATCAACTAAATATGTGTTTATTGAAAGGAAAATTCACATTTATAAGAAAAAGAGCAAATACTTTTCAAAACGAGTGAAAGATGGATCACTTAGTGGCTGCAGCAGCTACAATACTGCTTTCCCAAAAAGCTATGTTAGAAGCCTTCAATTGAAGTAATCAATGAAAGTAAAAGCCCTCAAAGTTCTTGAGAAATAATAAATTTGATTAAGAGGAAAACCACAGGTCCAGTCTATATGAGGTAAACTTGGGTCCTCAAATTGGCAAGACATCCACACTTTTAGTTTAAAGTTTCTTGTGTAAGGGAAACATAAAGTAAGTGCTGTCTTCTCCTAACTGATTCACACAGAGGAGTCCTGATAGAATAAAGAATGAACAGGAAAGGTCACTTTTTTCAGCCCTCTGAAACTGTAATTTGAATCCAATCTATCTCCCTGTTGTATAGCTAGAGTGTTATCAGTTATGAAATCACTTAATAAGAGTGCTTTATTCTTAATGACTGAGAGTTAAGCAAGGCTGCTAGAGTTTGCTTCAATAGCTATATTGATTTAGAAGGATAATTGGAAGCCAATCTAGGATTATGTGAGAGAAATAAAAGTCTCTTGTGAAAAGAGGTCTTGCAGTTGAGACCATATAATACTGGTATGAGTTTCAATTTTTTGAATGTTCACACTCCTGCAAATTAGACACATGTGATATAGAATTGATATACTTTGGAATGAAAGAGGCATTTTGGATAAAGGACAGTTATTCCTTGATGATGGTGAAGACAGTGAAAAGAGTATAAATTGTAAGTGCGATAACAAAATAAACAATAAACTACCAGAAATATCAAAACTGGTTTCAGCAATTTAGTATCTAGGAAATAAACAGGAGATACTGCCAATCTGCAGCAATATATGATATTTCACTGTTTGCTGTAAAAATATTTTACGCTTTTAATGTTCATATGGAAGGAAAATTTTATGTACTGAGGGAAGGAAGAGAGAAGGTGAAAGAGAGGCTTAAAGCCTACTGTAGTCGGTATTCAATATTCAAAAGCTTATACCTTGGTAAAGTTAAAACCAATTTTGTCTGATAGCAAGGTCATTCTTTTAAATGAGAATTATTTCCATGCCAAATTCCATCTCAAAGCTCTCATCCATTTCAGCTCTAGGGCTGCTTAGAAAGAGGTTACAGGCTTCTTCCCTCTCCCTCCTGCTCGGTAATGGTAGCAACAGATTTTCTTCACTCTCCCTGCATTTGAATATTACAGACCTACTTTTGCTCAGACTTTCTAAACAGCTGAACATCCATGCAAAATAAACAAAAAAAATTTCTAAACTGAATGACTTTATGATTATCTACAGCTAACAACAAAAGCAGAAAACCTTGTATTCTCCTCCTATAAGAAGAGCAAATCATATCCCCAGATGTTCTCATCAGCACCTGAAAAAAAAGCCCTGTTTTTCTTTCAACTGCATTAATTGATTTAATTTTTTTTAAATGAAGCAAAGCATAAAAATAAATTATTCGAAAAAGAGTAAAGGAATCAGAAATGTATTGGGGGGGCGGCAGAGAGATTTAATTCTTACATCCATGAAGAAAAGAAATGATAAAGACATACATGTTTAAAAGCAAAATTTCCAGGCAAAATAATGCAGATGACCCATTTGCCTATATCCTACCTTATCTGCACCTAATGTTATGTTTATTATGCTTCCACAGACTTAACATATTCACATATCTTCTGTCATCTTTCTAACATCCACAGAAACTGATTCAATATGCAATCAATGGATCACAAATTTTAAAATTAGTTGTCTTTAAAATAATTTTAGTGTCACCTACTTTATTTAGAAAATAAAATATAAAAAAAACCTCACACCTTCCAACTATTTTCCTTTAGAACTTAAACATAAGCAAGCAAACCTGTTATTTCTTTAAACACAGAGGAAAACTTCATATTAAAATGTGCTTAAACACTTGAGTTTTGCAAGTTTTATAGCAAAGTATCTTATACTGCATATCTCATTTAAAGCATCTTTACTTCAAAGCAAAGGCTCCTTTTGAAATAATTGTTTCTTTTGAGTCTAAGTTATGATCACTAATATCAGTTACCAGATTCAAATTTAGTATCTAGTCGATGATTCCTTAACTTAATTTTAATTGGGATAGTAACCACTTATCAAATACGAACTGATGAATCTAAAAAATCTTATGATTTGTAGAGACCAGTCAAGTAATACTCTTCCAGTCTTAATGAACATTCCAAAGGCTCTGGGGAACGTTATTTACTGGTGGTGCCAGGTATTGACTGAAGACTTTTACTGTGTAGATGTTTTCCTATGCTAAATAATGCTATCTTAAGCTGAGCAAGAGACCTGACCCATATTTTCCCTTCCCTTGTGTGTTGTTGGCTACTCTTCATTAGTGATGGAGACACTCTTAAGACACCAGCTTAGATAACTATTTGTTAGACAGGTAAAGTCAGATAAGGTGAATCTCACACACTGTGCCCATAACTCAGTTGGAATATTTGTTTAAACTAAATCTACAAAATGATCTCATTAATCATACTTTCTTATGAATTATTCATATAATGCTTCATGTGATCTAATTATTAAATATCTACATCTTTGTCTAAATCAAGCTAGGTGTAATTATACTTTACTGGATTACAGGCAATTAGTTTTATTATTACTGCAATCAACAGTACAAATGCAGAAAAAACAGTTTTTAGGTCTGCTATATTAACCACATTTAAAATGAGGGAAAAACTCTTAAAGGCTTGTTTTCAAATTATATCTCTACAAATTCATAAAAAGTGATTAGAGGTCTGAATGCAATACTTATGTTTCAGAAAATTAGTTACAAGTAAAACTAAAAAATATCTATGACAGTAAACCTGTTATCAATCAAATAGAGGGTAGTAATTAGTTACCATGGAGACACAAATTGCTTAATCTCACATGCCAAATAGAAATATTTATTTTCAATTTTTTTTTTATAGTTCTGTCTCAATTTCCCTACTTGCCTGCTATGTATTTGTATTTGTTTTGTGTGGCCAGGTTTTGGTGGCAGGGGAGCAGCAAGGGTGGCTTCTGTGAGAAGCTGCCAGAAGCTTCCTCCATGTCTGGCAGAGCCAATGCCAGCTGGCTCCAAGACAGACATGGTGCTGACCAAGGCTGGAGCAATTAGAAATGGTAACAACTCTGTGTTAATGTATTTAAGAGGGGGAAAAACAGTTATTGTGCAAACATAATTGTAGCCAGAAAAGAGGGGAGTCAGAATATATGAGAGGAGCAACTCTGCAGACACCAAGGTCAGTGGAGAAGCAGGGCAAGGAGGTGCTCCAGGTGCTGGAGCTGAGATTCCTCTGCAGGTGAAACCTATGATGAGGCAGCTGAGCCCCTGCAGCCCATGGACATCAACAGGGATGCAGAGACCCACCTGCATCCCATGGGGGAGACCCATGCCTGAGCAGGAGGATGCTTGAGAGGTGGCTGTGACCCCGTGGGGGCCTGTGCTGGAGCAGGGTCCTGGTGAGGACCTGCAGACCTCTGAAGAGTCCACACTGGAGCAGGTTTCCTGGTAGGACTTGTGACCCTGTTGAGGACCCATGCTGGAGCAGCCTGTCTTTGAAGGACTGCACTCCATGGAAGAATGACTCACGTTGCAGTAGTTTACGGAGGACTGTTGCTCGTGAGATGGACTCACACTGGAGAAGTTCATGGAGAACTGTCTCTAGCTGGAGGGATCCCACACTGGAGCAGGGGAAGGATCCCTCTCACTGAGCACTGGCAGAAACAATGAGTGATGAACTGACCATAACCCCCTGTCTTCCTGAGCTGCTGAGGGGGAGTTAGAGCTGGGAAGGAGGGAGAGGTAGGGGGTAAGATGTTTCTAGGGCCTTATTTTACTTCTCATTTTCCTGCTCTGATTGTGTCACTGATAAATTCAATTAATATCTGTAATTCAAATCTGTTTTATCTGTGATGGTATCTGATGAGTGAACTCTCTGTGTCTTTATCCCAGCTTGTGAACTCTTACTTGTATCTTCTCTCCCCTGTCCAGTTGCAGAGGGGAGTGAGAGAGAGGCTTTGGTGGGTACCTGGCATTCAGCCAGGGCCAACACACTACAGTATTGAACACAAATGGGATAACTTTCTACCAGCACTGGGAGTGGGTTAGGCATGTCTAGGTCCCCAAGGACATGCTAAGGAGGCTTAGATGCTAGAATGAGATGTGCTAGTACAAGTCTGAAACCTTTTGACGGTCTTCCCTGCCTGCCACAGGCATTCAGTTGCCGGCATACCATGGGCCCAAGGCTAAGATCTGACACACACAACTTTGCAACCTTGGCTCAGACAGCTGATAAAATTGAGGAGTTATAAGAAATAGGCACCAGAAAGCCTGAAGACAGGTTGAAAGGCTTAAAATTGGCGAGATTCCTGTCTAATGTTTGTATCCATTACGTGTAGGAGGTGATCGACTTGCACCCTCTGTAATTTCACAGAGGTGAATTTGTGGGGGTGTTGATTTGTTGGAAGGTGGGAAGGCTTTGCAAAGGGATCTGGATAGGCTGAATAGACGGGCCAAGGCCAATGGCATGAGGTTCAGCAAGGCTACTGTTGGGTTGTACCCTTTGCAATGCTCCAGGCTGGGGAAGAGTTGCTGGAAAGCTGCTCAGTGGAAAAAGACCTGGGCGTGTTATTGGACAGTCGGCTGGACATGAGCTAGCATGCGCCCAAGTGGACAAGAAGGCCAATGGCATCCTGGCCTGTATCGAAAGTAGTGTGTCCAGCAGGACCAGGGTAGTGACTGTCCCCTTGTACTCAGCCCTGCTGAGGCCATACCTCAAATCCTTTGTCCAGTTTTGGGCCCCTCACTACAGGAAAGACATTGAGGTGCTGGAGCGTGCCCAGACAAGGACAAAGAAGCTGATGAAGGGTCTAGAGAGTAAGCCACCACCCCAGAAGTGTTCAAGAAACAACTGGACATGGCACTTAGTGCTATGGTTTTGTGGACATGGTGGTATTTGGTCAAAGATGAGACTCAATGATCTTGGAGATCTTTTCCAACCTTAATGATTCTATGATTCTATGAGAGAACCCGTGGAAATGCAATCATTAGTAGATCAGGATTCAAGAGGAAAAGCAAGAGCAGGAAAAGTTATACAGTCTTTAAAAGGAAAAGAACAAAATATTTAATTTGGGTGCTGTTGAAGCAGATCACTAAGCACCCATGTCAATAGAGCTCTGCAGCACTGCTGAAAGGTAGAGTCCAGGACTCACAGTGGTTGAACCTTCTTCTTGGACTGATGCTACTATACCAGCAAAAGTGTGTAAGGTGCCTTGTGCAGGTGGAGAATCTTGATGATGCTTTGCTTCATACCTTGTTGGAGCCCATATAACTTTCATGTCAGCCAGAGTTATACTGTGTGCTGTGTGTATTCTGCTAATAAACAGTCTTTGTGTATGGCCTTAACAACCAAGGATGGGAGGCAAAAATGATGAGCACTTTGACAGAGAAAATGAAGATAAAAATAATAGCTGAAAACTTGCAACCAAGGAATTGTGGTGGAAAGTGATATTACAGTTCGTTTTAGTCAAGTTTGGAGGAAAGCGGAAGACAAGAAATTAAATATAAACTCTGTGGCCTGCTAATGTCAAAATATGTTCAACTTAGAACTTCAGTAGATATCACAAAAATAAAGCCCAGTCCCCAATCCAACAACAATGAATACTAACAAAAAAGACAACATAAAATTTTTCTTCTTCAGGCTAAGGTGTGGAGTGTTACTATTTAATTTATTTATAGGCAATTAAAATATGACATTATGAAAAGAATGAAAAAAAGCATTGTTATAGAGGTCCAGACCTGTAAAACAGCAGTACCAAAACCCTGTTGGACTCAGGGTCGCACTGGGTTTACATAACAAAGTTTTGGTAGTGCAGCAATGGCTTCTGTGAAAGGAGACCAGAAACTATGGAGACGATTGAGAAGAGACCAGAAACATATGTGTCAGACAAAGCAAATTTCAGCTGTGTCCAAGGTGGACCAGACCCACTGGACCAAAGCTGAATGGTGCTGGTAGTCCTCCTGAGAAACATTATTCAAGAAAGGATAAATAGTGCTGAGTGGCAACTGGGAGAGAGGAGTGAGAAATATATGAGGGAAACAGACTTGAAGAAAACCCCATCAGGGAAGAAAGAGGGGAGAAGGTGGTCCAGATGCCCAAACAGAGATTGCTGTGGAGAAGACCATGGTGATGAAGTTGTCCCCTTCTAACCCATGGAGAGGCCACATCAGAGTAGATTCACACTGCAGCCCATGGAGAGCTCCACACTGAAGCAGTTGGATATGCTCTGAAGGCAGCTGCCAAGAGAAGCCCTAAATCTATAATGACTGTCAGAAAGGATAATTTTATTTGCTTTGCAAAAAGCAATAGCCTATAGACAGAGAAAATGAATAAAGAGGAATTTTTTAAAGCATACTGATTAAAGTAATTCATTGACATACTGACAAAAGACAAACCTGCAGATTGCTAACAGAACAATAATCAAACACCTGAAGCATTTAAAGACAAGAAAGGGGCCAGGGGGTAGGGGAAGAAGAGAGATAGAGAATAGAGAAATATCTGGATTATTGTCTCTGGCTATAATCAAACAGAATATTTTTTAATTAAAAATCAGATTCAAATACTTGGGGTCTTTTTTTCCCTACCTTTAGAGCACAGGGGGAAAGGCACCAGAAAAAAAGAAAATTACCCAATTTTTTTTTAAAATGTTATTCAACATGAGCAAGTCTTTTGGTGGAACGACTTTATTTTACTCTTTTTTACAGTCATATCTAAATTGTTGCAGTAATCTTTTCCTTTGTTTGTTTATACCTCTACATCTACATGTAGATAAAATCACAGGGATCCAGTCCACTGTCTGGGCACTGCTAGAGAAGTTTTAGAAAAAAAGAGAGTAATAAACAAAACTAATTAAACGTAATTAAATTCATTCCTAATAAGAACCACTAATACTGGTGCACCTTTATGGTACCATGTATGCTGTGCTGAGTGAGGTTCTTTATCAGCAGTTTTCTGAAGTAATGCAATTAAGGATGTGGAGATAGTACTGAGATCACATAATCTCTTGAGATTTTCCTCGGTCCCTGAAGGTTTTTTGGTGACCTAGAAGTATACCTGAGATTTCTACAAGAGTCTATAGAGAATTCAAACTTTCAAGCTCAGATTTCCAATTCTTCAGCATTTCTGGAGTGCTGAAGTACTTTAATTTCTTTTGTTTCACCTGTTCCCCCATTTTTATGTACTTTTTTTTCCTTGAGGTGTATGGCTTTCATTTATTTAAAGGATTTGCAGAACTTTCTTGATAGAGGAAGAGACAGATTTATGAGTGCTGAATAAATTATAGATAAAGTGAATACATTTTACAAATGTAAAATATTTCCTGATATCAGTTTAGAAATTACCTGCTGGTTACTTACACTTAGTTATAATAAAATCTCGAAGACTGCAATACACTGGCTAGAATTGAGATAATTTCCATCACTTGAATGTAAAATAACCAGAACTACAAATATCCTTCTTTTAGGGGGAGATCTTAAAAGAAAAATAGTAATGTGAATTTGAAATACAATCCTACAGATAGAACAAAGTGCTTTCCGTAGTGCTTTCCAAAGTGCTTTTTTGTTCTGGAAACTTGTTTAATCCCAAGTTTTTATTTTGCCAGTATTCCATAACTACAATCTTGGGATAAAATAGGAACAGAAAAAATTGCTGGAAAAGGTATAGAGGTGAAACCAAACCAGCTAGAAAAATAGAAAAGTTTTATCCTTCCCTTTTTGATTCAGAAACTATATAAGAAAACTATTTCTTTAAATCCTTCAATATTTTATAAATATTTTTATGATATACACATTGAATTCCAAAATAAAGAAATTTGACAAAGATTAAAAAGTGGTTTCTGTGTGTTTTTTTTAGAAGCATTTCATAAGCATGTGGATAGAACAAAGCTTTTCCTGTTACCAAAATTCAATATTATACATAAAGAAATTTCTAGGTAAAAAACAGCAATAGAAATTAAGGGGGAAAATCCTGTTTATAAAGTTTCTATTTCCAACATTTGTCTTAGTACAAATTTGTGCAGTTTATAGAACTTTGATATAAAACAAATTGGAAAACTGAAACAGTAAAGCACAACTTGACATTTTTGAGTGCAAGTTAAGTGTGTGTGTATGTGTGTGTGCATATGGGTTTTGTAATAAATGAATGCCATGACCAACTTTTTAATCACTAATATTCCTTCAAGGATTCAAGAAAGACAGGACTTCAAAGTATTGCCAGAGCATCATGAGATTTGTCTTCACAGGATTCCACCTGACTTCATAGCCTCTCATCTCTAGCTGACATTACAAACGACTCATTAATTTAGTGCCAGGAATTCATGCAGCATATGTAACAAAGGATGAAGCAGTATCTTTTCAGGTAATTAAAAAAAAAAAAAAAAAAGTGCAATCTGAATCAATGTTAGAGGGAGGACAATAGTTGAGTAGTTATGCTGTTGTCAATTATAACCAAAATTTGCATTTCAGAAACTAACATGAAAGGAAGTTCGCCCATGGCAGTTGTACTCTATTGTAATTTAATTTGTCTTCCCCCATACAAAAAGCACTGCAATGCTATATGTGAGCAAAGTCTTTTTGCTCAGCTAACAATAGCTAGTCTGCTGTCCTTGGCACTGAATTTTAGTTCAGACAGAGCACTGCTCACAAATGCTGAAGAACAAAGGTGAAGGTTATTATTTCAGGGTGATGGAGCAAGTAAATAGTGGTGGAAGATCTGCAATCTACTGTTGTATAACATATACTGTTCCCCCAGGTCACATGATACATACTGTTACTGTCTCTTAAAAATATTACTTCTGTTCTGCTTAATTCATTGCAGGATTATTACTTTTTCCAGAAGCCACAGAAGCTGTGAGTTTGCCACCATATTTAGATGCTTGGGCCTTGCCATTTACACCTTTGGAATTTGAGGATATACAAGTAATTAGAATGTCGGTTTCAGGACTCAGAATTTGTCCTATGAAGTAGCATCTGAATTCCTTCAAGATTCTAGTGATGCATGTCCTAGATTTTAGGCATTTCTTATGCCAGTGTGGGCTTCCCACGGGATCCCAGCCTCCTCTGGTCACCCACCAGCTCCAGCACTGGTCCTACACAGGTTGCAGCAGCTCTCTCCTCCACTGTGGACCTCCACAGGCTGCAAGGGCACAGCTGCCTCACCATGGGCTGTCTGCACCATAGGTTGCAGAGGAATCTCTGCTCGGGTGCCAGGAGCACCTTGTTCCCCTCCTTCTTTGCTGGGCTTGGTGTAGGCTGGGATGTTTCTCTCACATAATATCACTCCTCTCTCCCAGTCTCTGTTGTGCAGCAGTTTTACTGCCTTCTTAAATACATTATCCCAGTGGTGCTCCCATCATCGCTGATGGGCTTGGCCTTGGCCTTGGCCAATAGAAGGTACAGCTTGGACCCAGATGGGGTTGGCCCTGTCAGACATGGGGCAAGCTTCTCACAGAAGCCAACCCCTGAAGCTCCTCTACAACCAAAACCTTGTCACTCAAATCCAATACCACTAAATGAGTGTCAAACATCATTTGCTGTAGTTTTCAAAATTCAAATGTTTTTAGAGGATTGTTTACATAGAGTATATGTCATATAGCCATGAGAATCTCAGAGGTAGGATATGTTAGGAAAGCTTGCATCTCCATGTGGAAGTCAGAGTAAATGTCTACAATATGCTTAAGAAAACAGGGCATTGGGATATTTATATTCTCTGGTACATTACAGACAGTTTCAAATAGCATTTGTCAAGGAAAATGTATTCAAGAACAGTGGAAAAAAAAAAGTCTGTGTCTTAGCCTCGACATTCACACTTAAGTATAGTCTTTTTCTTCTGAGATTCTAATTCACTATGCAAACTGATAAATTAAAGAGAGAAAACCTAATAAAAACCATCAATAAATATGGTCAATAGAACCGATCAAGAATAATTTCTGGTTTTAAGGATATGCTTCATTTTAGAAAAATACCTGAACATCATGAAAGACTGTATTTAATTCCAAGATTTAGAAAGCTGATCTCTCCAAAATATTTCAGTGTTTCATCATTAAGTCATAACTAATTTTAATCTCAAGGAAGGAATTTTTCCTCAGTGCACTTTGCTGGAAATGTGATCGAATTAATAGGATGGAAGAAGGAGGTAATCTGTAGCTGAAAAAAATATTATAACACAATTGAAGTACATCACTCAGGACCTCAGAATGTAATCTTTTATAAATCTTGGGAATAAATATATTTTATACAGTTGCTAATTTGTGTTTATAAAACATGTTCACGCCAAAAGTAGAAAAAAACTATTGTAACGGAAGGATATTCATTGTTGCTCATTTTGCCAAGTTGTATGTATGTAGCAATTAAGGTTTTGTTCACCTGTTTTCTGGCTTGTTATGTTTTCTGCTATATGATTACAAGCTGTTAAATACAGCAGAGTTTCTTGAGCATACAGAAGAAAGTGTTCAAAAGCTTGAAGCAATCTCTTTTAGCAAAATAATGTGAAAATACAATAAGCAGTGTAATTCTCAGTAAATTTCACATTGTCCTTTTTGTGACGAAGCAGCAGATACATAAATAAACAAGAGGGAGGAGGGAAGGGAACTGTAGGTTACAAAGGGAAAGAATAAAGAAGATGAGTTCTCCAGGCAAGAAACTTCAACAAAGAAACTTACATAAAAGTGGTTTGGGGAAGGTTGACAGTGGAAGAGGACAAAGAGCAATTCTACAGGGAATTCACTTTTATAGGCTATTTGATAAATTAATTTGTGTTATCTGTTTAAATAGAAGTTTATGCTACTCATTAGAACCAAAAAAATGAAGAAATCAGACCTTTGACAAATAATGGTGATGCCAAGCAGTAGTAGAAGAGGCAGTGGGCAGAAACTGACGCACAGAAAGTTTCACTTGAACATGAAGAGCAACTTCCTTACTGTGGGTGTGACCATGCACTGGAACAGGTTGCCTAGAGGGGTTGTGGAGATATTGAAGAACAATCTGGACACTATCCTGCTGAACCAGATGTCTCCACCAGTGGTCCCTTTCAACCTTACACATTCTATGATTCTGTCATTTAGGTCCTACTCTCAATATGTAAAGTGACCAGTCTAGCTAAGCTTGCTGAAACATCACACAGTTCAGTTATATATGTAAAATTTTATGATGTGAAATTTTTTCTTGGTACATTATGTTCCTGCCATTCCCATACTCTGCTGCTCCCTAGAGCATTTCTTGTGTGTATTCATTTGCTGTTCACACTCCATGACACGAAAAATTGCTGGGATACTGGTATCAATTTGCAAGAAGGGGAAAAAAATATCCAGTAGGATTTTGACAAAGTGACTTTTAGTGAGCCTGGACTTTACTTACAAGAAAATGGGTTATAGCAATAAATGATGCATTTTGTAAAAAAAATCTGAAAATATTTTAATATAAATATTTCTATTGTTGCTTATCTTTTTGTTGTGTTTCATTTTGTGATGGCAAAGGGTATATTATAGCTGTTCTGTATCAAAGAAAAAACTTATTTTTCTCAGATGTTCAACAAGATTTTTCTTCAAGTTTGAACTGTTAGATGGAGAAAACATTCTCCATTTTTAGAAGCAAGAAAAGATAAGAATTATCTGTTTATAAGATATGGATCTGGCCTATATGTCTTATAGCACTACTGAGAATACTGCATGCATTAATCTTTAGGGATTGTGCAGCTCTGATAACATGGAATGCTCTAGTATAGGCCAAACACTAACTAATAATCATCTTAATTAAGTTTTAAAATACCTTATAATAATATTTTAAAATGTTTATACGAAGTCAGTCAAATGGAAGTAGGAACTCAACAGATGTATCTTTCTATAACTTCTGTCAGGCAAAACAGTTCATCTTTAGTCAATGATTAGTTCCTCCCTTAGAAAGAACCTAACTCTCAGGTAAGTAAGATGTATATTCAAAAACAAAAGACAAATTTGTGTATTCTTTGACCATATTAATATTGCTCCTCCCTCGAGACATAAGCCCACTGAACAAACCTCACCCAGTGCAAATTGAACTAGACTCTATATTCACCCTTGCAAATTGTGCAAAAGCTAATCTGCTACTGAGTTCTATGTCTGTAAATATGCATCATTATAATTTAACTTTAAATATGCAACTATTAAAAGGATCCTGATATTATTAATAATAACCCATAAATCTTTAATACAAACATATTTCAAAAATAAAAATAAGAAAAAGTCAGTCTGGAAATGGAAATGGATTTCCAGTCGTAATGCAATTATTTATATTAGATTCTGTAAAAACTTTGGCAAATACCTTTAGAAATGACAATGCTTTTCACTTTATCCCATGTTCTTTGTTATGTCCATCCTTGGTAGTAAATACTCTTTAATAAATGTTATAAAATAAATAGAACATAGAATGATAACACTTCTAATGTATCATACATAAATTAGTTATAATTACTACTTGAAAAATATACTTTACATGATCTATATACCCTTTAGCATTGGAAAAAACCATAAAGACAATATTTTTAATGCACATTTTGCTCTTGCTTAAAAGTGTTCTCATGATAATTGCAAATTATAACAAAGTAGTTTACTTAGAGTATGTTTTCCAAACGATCTTCCTAGAATTATCTTCTTTTAAGCTGGGGTCTAAAGAACACATACACTGTGAAATTTTGTGACATAAAACCAATGATCAGATCCTTAAATATAGACATAGTAAATATCAGATTCCTGACTATAACAAGTGAGCAGTAACAGCAACAACAAAGGTCCTCAGGGTTTTGTGACCAGGGTGCTCCCAGACTGAAGAGACTTAAAATAACATCTTTCACTTTCCAAGGGAGGTTTTTATCCCAAACCTATGGGCTATTTCTGGAGGAAGACAGAACAAGTCGATCTATTTCTGCAAAAAGAACTACTGTAGGTAAAAAGTATAAATTTTTTGGTAAAGGGAAAGCACATAGAAAGAATTTTAAGACCTGATAGGTTAATTGAGACATGGAGAAACCAGTCTGCTGAAATGTGTCTCTATTTCACATAGAAGACCCAAATAGCAGTAATGATGGCCTTCAAATTCTGGGAACAAAAAGTTGTGCCGCACAATGAAATTTAAACTAAAGAGCATTAAAATACTTTACATAAGTAGAATCAACAACAAGTTCTAGTTTATGAGCTTAAAAGTACAGAGAACAAAACTCTAGGGAATTTGGGAATTCAAAAATTTCAAAATTAATTGAATATAATCTATTTTAGTTTGAATTTTTGGGATACACTGACACTGTCTAAACATATTCTCTTTTTCTTTTTTTTTTTTTCCCCTGAACATTGGGAATGGAATAAAGATGATGAGACTATTAGTTTTCAATTATATTTACAGCATACCCAGACATGATGAATATAAAATATTCTGAACATGAAAAAAGTACTTTGTCTCCAGCAGAAAAAGTGACTTTAAGGGGTACAGCAGCCTTCATAGCTCCAAGTATGTCAAGTGAATATTTCCAAAGTCAACAAGGTAAATACAAGGCAAGTCCTGATAATACAGTAGGCCAGGTTTAGAGGTTAAGTACTCCATAGATCTTCAAGATTAACAACACTCAGTGGTTAAAAAATCTATCCAAGCTGAAGCTTTCACTAAAATTACTTCCTTTTACACCTGCTTCCACTTCAAACTTCATTTAGTCAAGGCAGCCTCTACCGTTCCCCTCAAGTGCTCATCCTATTTCTGAGAATAGCTTTCTATACGAGGGAGACTGTTGAGAAATGTTTGATTATAGGGATTCTCTACAGAAGGTTGAGTCTTCCAAAATCTAAGAATTTCTCATGGTTTAACCCCAGCTGGCAAGTAAGTACCACACAGATACTCACTTACTCTACCCCACGCCCCAAAGGAATTGGGAGGATGTAGTGGTTTGGTCCAAAATACTCATTACTGTTTATCTGCTGTGAGATAAGAATTAGGAGGAATGCAAAACAGGCACCAAACTTGAAAGAATATAAAGAAGTTTATTAACAGACCTAAAAGAAGAAGGAAAAAAAATTATACCACCTTCAGAACTCTCCTCCTCCCCCCACCTTCCTCCCTTCTCCCACTGACAATGTGAAAAGACAACCCTTAAGATGTTCAGTCTGTTTACCACTTCCATAATAACCTTGTTCAGTCCATTTAGAAAGAGAAGTCTCTTCTTGCTCATGCTATGAAAACATTATCACAACGAGACAGCCGCCCACTTCCAAATATCGTTCAGTCCATTTAGGAAGAGGAGTCTCTGCCTGCGTGTGAGTCCTTTCCCCCGACTTGCAGCTTTTCCCGCAACTGCTTTCGAGGGTCCACTCTTGAAGATTTTTGGGGTACAATTTTAAGGTTGAGCCGTTCAGAAACAAAAACAGAGGCCCTTCTCCTTCCCTGGGAGCAAAGGGTCTTCATCATCTTCATCGTTAGGACTATCTCTGGGAGCATCTCTAGGAACTGAGGTTTTCTCCTTTCCCATTTGGAGCAAAAGTCCTCATCTGGTTCATCTCTACGGACTGAGGTTTTCTCCTTTCCCGTTTGGAGCAAAAGTCCTCATCTGGTTCATCTCTCCCTGTCCAAACTTCTCATGAAATTACAGCTGCGTCAGCATCTGCCTATCTCAGCGCAGGTGCTTTTGCTCACGAGTTGAACACTCCACCCCCCATATCTTCATGAAATTACAACAGGATACTCTGATATATCATAGCTTCACAACAGAATTTCAGCTTTAAGCATCTCCTCTCTCTCTTCCCTCAGGTTTTCAGCTCTTCACAGCAATAAAAGGGTTACTCTCACCTCAGCCTTGCAGCTTTGCAGCTGGAATGTTGAATTTTTCTTATCGCAGTGGAGAGGGGGGAGAGCCGAGCCGCTCCGGCTGCCCACGGCAAGGCAGTGGGGGGGGTTCCATGGCTGGAACAGGTCCATGGCTTCAGGATGGCCGTGGCCCGGCCCGGCCTGGCCCAAGCAGGGCCTGGCTGGGCCCGCTGGCCCCCACACGGGGCCTGCAGCCACCTGTGCCAGCGCCGGAAACGAGAGAGAGCCTGGAGGGGGAGTTTGCCTATTCTTAAATGTGGATCACAGAGGTGATCACAACTTTAAGTGGCTTAGAGAATTGTCCATATTCAAACTGGCCAGCTGATAGGTTCTATCAGTTCCCAGAGGAAACTGTAAGCACCCCTTAGCAAGGACGTCCCTTCCGGGACTATGCTTGCTAACCTATGACAGAGGAGAATAAAAGAAACCCAATTAATAGCCTTGGGTTGAGATAAAAGCTTAGTTTTAATTAAGGGAAAAGTAAGAAAAATAGCAGTCAATCGTAAAGGTCTTTGTAAAGGAATTTTTTTCCTTCCTTTCTGCATGTCAGAATTCTGGCCATACTGGTAAAATAAAAATTATGAGTGTATATATATAATACATATATGGCAATATAAATAAAAATAAAAATAAATATATATAAAAATATACATATATATATGTTTATATATATATGTGTGTATATATATATAAATATATATATATATATATAAAAACATATATATATATATATATATATATATATATATATATATATATATATATATATATGCACGTATACCTATATATTTATAAAATTCTGTCAGGTATCAAAAGAAAATATAAACTGTATTGTAGACTGTGGCTAGTTGCAATATATTATTAGTAGCATGTAATTTCAGCTGCACATTTTACGAACCAGATCTCATTTTCACCTTTGGATAAAGACATTATCAGAAATGATTGCAGTATCTAATATGTGTGCTATAGAAATTTCATCCACTAGCCTCTAAAGACCCTGCAGAACAAGGTAGATCATATTATGCAGTTTTATGGGTGTAGCATAATATAGAGGAAGATAGTTTGCTTTCTCAACTCCAGCAACACACTTTTCCCAACTGATCTCAGCCTAATGCATTGATAGGAATACTAGAAATTCAGATAGTGACTTAAAATAACTTACTGAATATTTTTCCATAACAATTTAAAGTTAGGATGGAAAAAAGAGATTAAAATCCCTTTCCATATTATTATCTAAGCCCCCTGATTTTTTCTAACTTATCATGGTGTAATTTTCCATTTTTTCATTAATTTCAACTATATATTTTAAATACATATATTCCTATAAGAATTTAAACTTCATTTTCCTAAACCAGAGTTATTCAGTCACATTTGTCTTACATATCCTTCCCAAATAAAATGTGTTGACTTCTCAGCAATTTTAAACCAAAGAGTTGTTCACTTTGATGATTATAATTCATCACTGAAGTATTTTAGATATTTTCAATGAAGTGGTATTTATCTTATGACTCTCCCTTTAAACAAAAATTTTTAAATTGCATGTGATTAATAGAGATTGCCATTGTTACCAATATTACATCATAGAATAATAATTGGGATAGATTTTGTGCTTTCTTAAACATATAATGCCTGTCCTTTCCTGTGATGAAATTTGCCCAAGGAGATTATACGCTGCGGTATCATATCAGCAGTAGGGAGAAAATCTCGCTGGATATGACCCCAAAAGCAAAAACCCACCTGTGGTTTTATACATAAATTCTTTTCATACAGGAAAAACATGTACACAAACAAGCAAAATTCAGAATTTCATTTCCCCATGTAACTTTAATTTTTAATTGTTTGCTTGTGAAATGCTTTATGCTGAACAAGTCTAAGTTCTTTTGGAAAGGTGTATGGTACTTTGTGTTTTGTAAGGCAAAATTCCAAATTATTCATATAAAGATCTTTTTTCCTTTTCTTTACTCTGAATTTTGGTCTTAAATAGTTGAAATAATAATAAATAATAATAATAAATTGTGTTAAATAATTTTTTAAATAAAATTTAAAAGTTTTTCTTGTGCTTTAAGTTTGTTAGCTTTTCTTTTTCTCTGAGCTGAAGAGTCATTGAAGAGTCTGCTCCACGACATTGTCAAAATTTGAACTCTCAGCCTCCAAGAAGCTATCTCTTGGTCTATATGCCAAATAAACAGAGAAAATTATTTAAAAAGACAACATGCCCATATATTTGGATACTATTGTCCCTCTTAGGACATGGTCTGTCATTACCCTGCGGAAGAAAATAATGACTCGACTCCTCCATTTTAAATGCCACTTGGGTTTCTGGTGAAAGCTCTACAGCTGGAATACCTGTTCTGTTCTTTCATCACTCTTTATAGCTCCTGGTATTTCAGGGTGGTGCAGGGTGTGTCTACTGCACATGCTTTAGCAGCAATATAAGCCTGTGTTTAGACTGTTTGCATTGTCATCCTGCCAAAATTTCCCCAAAGAGAAAAAGTCAACTTTGCAAAACAGGGACAGTTTGTACCATGGGGGAAAAAGGGAATGGAATTCTGTAGGCCAGTTAATTTAACCATTTTGCAATACCATTCCCTCAGCTGAATCTCAAAGATTGATACAAGCAATACTACTGTGCAGTTCCTTGTAAATACAGAAAAGTATTTCAACTGGGAAGGATCAGGAAACCACAATGTAAGGATTTCAACATATTCGGACCTGGACATTCAAAACAACTTTTCTAAATTCTTTTGCAATGATTTGTATGTTATAAAAACATGGCTTCATTTGCTTTAGAATGGTTATAGACTTAGGTCTATTATCTCATTGATACATGTCCTTAAGGACTTGCAATTTCAAAGATCTTTCAGGTCACCTTATAGAAAATAAAACCAGAAAGTAAGTGTTACATTTTAAACTGTGTCACTGAATTGCATAAGATACAGATGAATGCATGTTTGAAAAGTGAACTAACAGTCTTATTGCCTGGACAGTTCCAATGATTAAAGAAAATACCAATTTTTTATACAGTATGCCAGCGGCAGATTACAGAAGTAATACTTTCATGCTTAACTGCAGTTATTAATCTGCCAGAGACAGCAATTTGAATATGAACAAACTGGAAATGTTTGGTCAGTTGTTGAACTTGGTGCACCAGTTTACTGCCAAATTTTAGACAAACATGCTGTAAATTAATAGGAGCTTAAGATGAAAGAATACAGAGTTAAGAGCATGGAAAACTGAAATTTCAGATATCAGTCTCTGCATTGCTAGTACTGGGATGTGGAAATGTTTATAAGGGGCAGGTCAAGTGTTCAAAATCTAGCTCTGGAATTGTGATTCTATCTTAGACTAGCTTAAGCAAAAAAAAATCAGAGTTATGATTTTAAGGCATTATTCTTTATCTAGGAAAACTTACAGTCACAGAGAGAAGACTCATGACTGAGGGTCAAAAGGGGCAAATATTGCAGAGGAACACGAGTAGAAATAAAGCAGTAAAAGCACACCAGATTGGAATGAAGGTTAAATTTCATCTTTCTCCCCAGATGAATGACTTTCTTTGACTGATAAAAGTCACAAGAGTGACAATTTTTCTACTATTAATGCATTTTGCCAAAGAGTGTAGAAAAATACATAGCAGATAAGATATCTGGTTTTGGGAACTTTCCTGTACACTTTCCACCAGGGTAAGGCCTGTTATGTTTTACTTTTTTTCTACTGAGTGTTTTAGAAAAGAAAACAAAAAAAGAAATACTTTGGTCAAGAATTATGCACACATGAAATAAAACAGAAATAGAAAGTAATTAAGTTAGGAGTGAGAAAATTTTTGTACAGTTTCATAGATAACATATGTATCTATAATGAAATTGATAAGTCAAATACTGTGGAACACTGTGAGGTTCATCTCTTCTAAACAGCTTTTAAAATACTTCTTTAGAATTCAAATCTAATCCAAATCTTTTTCTGGCAACCACACAGTTTGTGAACCATGACCTACAATAACTGTTCTGGAAGCCGTGCCAATACTTTCCATTTGCAGAATCTTGGATATATCAGGAAAAGAAAGAGCTGCTTGTTTATCTGACAGGTTTTTCCGGGTGACACAGTTCAATCTGAAAGAATAGGTTTTAAAAATGAATAATCAAAAAAAAGACAAAAGAATTGGCAGAATTGAAAAACAAGACTGTAAAGACTGCATGGAGGTAAAAGCCCAGAACATGCATGAATTTACCTGTCATATGAAATGATATTTTCTGTGATGCTGTGCAAGATATACTGTAGATATATAGTTGTAAGCACTTAATTAAAAATTGACTTAAAGGAAAGCCATAATTAAATTAATTTTTCATGGAGCTGCATTCAAGTTATTTGGTCCTGTATAGGAAAGAGAGGTTATTCCTCTATTTATTCAGCTTTTTTCTTTAAGCAAGTAATTACTTTAACTCATCTATTTTAATAGTAAATTCATTGTGATATAAATACAAGACCTTGCTGAGCAGTGCTGCTTGTACTCTAGCATGTGTTAAGACTAATGTAAATTAAAGCCCCTTCTATTAATTAAGGAGGCATAATTTAAAAATTGCAGGAGGCTGTCCATGATTGATGGATAGGAATTAGGAGTATTAACTTGTAAAAAATATTTCCAAGATCTTTGACATCTTGAAAGTCTTTCTTCATAGTGTAGTTTTATGTACACAATCATAATTCATGTTGCATAGCATTTCCTTACAGGATCTTTAATTTCAACACATATTCTTAAAAAACTCCACAACAGAGCACAGCAACAAAACAAAAACTGTGTGGAGATTCTATTAGAAAGGCAAATTCAGTCTTTATTTTCCTATTCTCACTCAGCAATTCGCAACGGACACAGATATAAAGGCAGTATTAAATAGGTACATTCTCTGATTGTAATAAAGAACCTGTGTTTCAGCACATGACATCTGCGGCAGAATTTGCCATATCAGCATCTCATGCAAAAATAAAAATGGATTTTTCCCCAGTTATATTGATTATATTATTGTGATTGATTTATTATTCACTTATGGGAGGGTATAGCATCATGATTTTTGGTCTCGCCTGAAAAGAATAGCTTTAGACAGCTCACTTTCCAGAGAATTCTTCATTTTCAATTGGTGTGATATTGCACAGCCTATATTATTTGTCCTTAAGAAAGCCAGCATGAAGATCTATTTTCCATCATTTTTTTAAATTGACCACAGGCCATAGCTACGCTCATCATCAGTGCATTTCACGTTCACATCCCACAGGAGCTTCCTTCTCAAATGCACCAAGCCATTTATCTTCATTCTGTGGTTGAAATCTAATGTGGATCTCCTGTCTCTGTTCTTTAACGCACCTTGACCAGGCTGGCTGTGACATAACTAGTACATCAAATCAGGAAGATTTGAAATTTTATTAAAATATGTCTATATTGCATTTACAATATGCAAAAAGAAGGGGAAAGTGAGGGAAAGTGGGGAAAAAGAGAAAGAGAGAAAAGGGTTTTTTTAAAATGATTTATGGTGGGGTTTTAATATTTTGAAAATGAACATTACTATTTTCCAACTCTCAGATTGATCTTATTGTTTCAGCTGTACAATTTTCTGTGATGCTTAAACCTGTTTAAGCCTGAAAGCAAAACTTTATGATTTTGCAAAGTTCTCATGTTCGTTTTGTCACTATCCCACTTATACAAATCCTCTACAGCACATTTGATTTCAGTTAAGGTTAGCACAATTGTACTTCTGTTACTGCCCACAGAATTTATGTTTTCATATTTCTTTTCAATTTCTTCCTACTGCTTCCACTTATTTCAAAGAATTAGTGTATTTTTCCTGTCATACAGGTAATTTGCACATTTGAATAAGGAAAATGGAAGAGGATGTTTTTCTCTAATTTCTTTCAGTTATTTTATTAGCTGTATGTTACACTTGAAATATTTTCCTATCATATTACAGAAAATATTACTTGCTGTTTTTTCTTTATATTTCTTAGAAGAGAAACCAGCTTATTACTCCTGTTCTGCTGTCTCACATCTGTATTAAGCTAACTTTGCTGAGTACAATCACACAACAGGATAGTGATGTCCCACTGTGGGCCTAGGCCTAGTTTACACTCCAGCTATACAACATCATATCAAATTTCTTGACTGATCAAAACCCCAACAGATATTTCAAAATATTATCACACAGACATTTCTGTCCCATCAGAAATGGCATGGTGTAAATACCAAAAATACTTTTTTTCATTATGTGGTAGAAGAGCTTCCACAGATTCAAACTCTTTCATCCTTACTTATACTGTGCATTTTAAGACCTCAGTACATTCCATGCCATTCTGCAAACACTCGTTACTGTTTCTTTTGACTTACCAAAATATGGGTATGGATCTAATATCGATACCCAAATGAAATAGACAAAGACTCTCTAACAGTTTAGAGTTAGAAAGTCTATTCCAGTGCCGGGCAGCTGCACGGGATAATTCCCTGATACGCAGTGCAAAGGCAGAAGTTGATACAGAGTCTATTTATCTACAAAAGTTATAAATATCCAAAACACAAATGCATATTTATAACATTAACACCTCCCATTCTCCGCTTCATATGGAAATTAGCTTAAATGTCATTAAGCATATGTGGCATGCTCCCTAAATTGGGTCAGTGGTCACAAAGATGAAGTAAAAGTAGCCTTCCTCGATTTGACCTTTCTGCCTTCCTGAGTTTTGACAATACAAATTACTTTTGGTGACCTTCCAGATCCTCCTTGCGTGACTTTGAATAGGTTCTTAGATGGGGAGGAAACTGATAATTGTTTACATTCCCTAGATCTACTTATCAATGTTTCTGTTTCTCATTCTAAGCATAGCTAAACAAACATAAAAGTGACAGGTAATCAGTTATTTAGTAATCAGTTACTCGCATCTTGAAAACTCATTTCAGGTCCAGCTCTTCTTAACTAACTATTAACTTTTAATTAATTCTAGCCGGGCCTAAACTCACTTCTATTTAAACTAAATTCAGCGCAGCTAACCTTCTAACTAAATCTTTATGTTTCTTTTAAAATCTATGTTTCACTTTAAGTCTAAAATTTAATACACTGGACTACCTTTATTTTTCAATTTCATTTTTTCTGATTTAATGATCACTAAGCCCACTACAGTGCTTAAAACAGCTATGGTATTTTGGCAGACATATTTATTCAAAGTAGCCATATTCTCCCAAGCTTTAAGAACATAGTAAATTATGTACAACAGAAGGGTATTTATATAAAAATAAATGAAACATTTAACAAAAAAACTCACAACAAAACCAATTTTTATAAAGCGTCAAACCCATGCACAAGGGGAAGAGATATGATCAAGATCTGTAAAAGGTAGGAAAAGCAAAGTTTTTCATCTACACATAGAAAATTATTTATTCATAAAAATTATTTCAATGAGGAAGTAGTCTACATCCTCTTATTACAAAAGTGTTGCTTCACCCCAAGCCCCACGCCGCTGCTCATTCACTCCGGTAACAGTAGGATTGGTAAGAAGAGCATTGGAAAGGTAAAAGCTGGAAAACTTGGGAATTGAGGTAAAGACATGATAGGAAATGCAAAGGCCACACGCACAAGCAAAAGAAAACAAGGAATTAATTCACTGCTTCCATGGGAAGGCAGGTGTTCAGCCATCTCCAGGAGAACAAGGCCTCATAACATGTAATGGTTCCTTGGGAAGACAAACACCATCATTCCAAACATCCTCCACTTCCTCCTTCTTCTCCCCACTTTATACACTGAGCATGATGCCATAAGGTCTGGGATATCCCTTTGGTCAGTTGGGGTCACCTGTCCTGGCTGTGTGTCCTCTCAACCTCCCATGCACTCACAACTTCCTCGCAAGTGTGGCATTACAAAAAGCAGAAAAGACCTTGGCTCTGTGTAAGACTTGCTCAGCAATAACAAAAATATCTTTATATTATCAATCCTGTGTTCCGTACAAATCCAAAACATAGCCCCTTACCAGACACTGTAAAGAAAATTAACTCTATCCCAGCCAAAAAACACCACATGGAGCTAATGAAAGCATTTTCATTCTGTAGCTCAATTATGCACACATTATAGTTATTTTTCCTTTCTAATTATCTCTTTGGAGCTGTGTGTCATAAATCTTATCTGATACAGTATATTTAACAAAATATAGCTACTTATTGTCTTCACAGGCAAATTAAGTTAAAAAGTTTGCCTGTAATTAATAAAAATAAATAAGGAATGAAGAAAAACAGAATTATGAAACTTAGCTAAATATTGCTTTCAACTCTCTGCCATAATCAGAAATATTTAAACAGAAAACAGAACTCTTTAAACAACTATTGTTATAAACTACTCTTTAATTCCAGCAAATGTAAGCCAATAAAGAAATGTTCTGAAGACAGTATTGGATAAAATGATGAAATCCGTTTTCTCTCTGCAATGGTTGTCTAACCATTGAATGTAAATAGAAATCAAGGATTACTCCATGTGAACTACTTTGAGAGCAGTGCTTGAGCATCCAATTTTCTCTTTGAATGATGTCAAAACTTCCCAAAATCATACCAGGTACTAGACTCGCAGAATATAATGTTGTCTCTTTCATATTAAAAAAATATGCAAATATCAGGATTGAGTCCTTAATCCTGCAACATTCTGACAAGTTGAGGGGAAATTCTCTCTGCTTGAAGGCATTTAGTAAGTCATAGAATGACACAGTAGCTTTCTTCTGACTATAATAATGGTTTCAAATATTATTTTTATTTTCCTGAAACAGAGCAGGGACTAATCTAGTCTCATCCATTGTTTCAGTCTACTCTGTAAAGTTAGATAGTATGAAAATATTCTCTCCTGGGAATAATGTCTAGCAAGCTATAAAACAAAACAGTGAATTTGTTTTCAAGTCTACTTAGAAACAAGCAATATATGTAGGTATATAAATATTTTAAATCAATTAAATAATTCTCATTTTCACTGCACATTTTTATTCTTCGAATTTAGGTAGATTTTTAATCTAATCCATCTAGATTGATTATATATTTCTTTCATATAGATGCATAAATATATTTGTTACACTATGTTATTTTAAGCAGTCTCTCTGAAATAAATATTTAATTTTTACAAGACCACCAAACAAAATACTTTGGATTTTTCATATTTAGATGTAATCTAATCTTTTAGAAAGATACCTATAAGTTATATGTGAAAATTGTATCTGTTCCAAACCCAGTGAATAGATTTAAAAAATTATCCATTCTTTCCAATGTTTCTCAGAAAAATAGCAACAAATGCAATTTATAAACATGAACTTTACAATTTTACAGGCTTTTTGAAAGAAAAATAACTTAATCACTTAAATGTGAGACTGGACGAAATTCAACTGCATTAATTTTTTTTTCTTAGTAAAATGCACAAAGATTTTCAAAATTATGAGGTAATATTACAAACCTTCAAAGATTAAATTCAGGAATGCAGTTTGCCAGTCCATGCAACACAGTAACTATGTGTGATGTTGTCATAATAAATCTAATAATATGATAACATGGTTCTTCTTATTGTTGTCAGTAATAATTAATACATATCAAAAATATCATAAACAATTCTCTTTGTAATTGACAAGCAGCTGAAAAATAAGAAATTTTCTTAAGCTGAAAAATCACCTATGCTTTAGACTGATACAGGATATTATCCTTAACTAATATCCCAAATGATGGCATAAAAATGCTACTTTTCATATGAGTTAAAGTCTGAGTATACATGTGAGAGAAGCCGAAGCATTTAAGAGACATGCATTAAATAAAGATTACAAAGACAGAGGTGTCTAAATGTGGCTTTTAAATGTGGCATACAAGTATTCCACTCATGCATAAGAGTAAGCAGAGCAAAATACCAGATCTTCCCTTTTTGATTGCGTGGGTTTTTTTGGGGGGGGTTTTGGGTTTTTTAAAATAATTTCAGGAATTCTGGTGTAACATATCATGATAGATTATTTGAACAAGTTAAAAGGGTGTGGTAAATACAAACGAAAATTTAACCCCAAACAAATTCTATTATATGTAAGATATAGGAATTCTATGTAGCTTAGCACTTTGCAAATAATGTGTCCATAATTCTCACCCTTACTCCTCCTCAGTACTTTACTGAAAAATGCAGGTCTCCAGTTTCATATAATATCTCAGTTTAATGGACTGAGCACTGCAAGCACTCCCCTTGGAAAATGTAAGTATAATTGCTTGTTATTGTAATGTTTATGAGTTGATAATTCATCAGGCACTGAATGAGTTGATAGATGCTCTGCACAATATTTTTGGTTTTCTATGCACTAATTAGGAGTAAGAAATCCTCCCCTAAAATAGGGCTTTCAAAAGGCTTGAAAGCAGTAATTTTTAGAAGTAACATACAATCTATTTACTTGACAGACCTGAATGGCTGTTTTACCAGTGTTTTTTCATGATTTAGCAGTGATATCTACACTATGATTCAGCTGTAAGAATTTAACCATTCTTTGTAAATATTTCAGTCATATAGCAATATGTTATTTCTAGAATGTTCCATTAGGTTGATTGTCTTCTGACAGTAGCAATCAGTAATACTCAGCATTCTCTTTCAGATTAATAAATGCCTGTGGTTCTCTTGGTATTATAAAGGGCCATTTAAGCCCTACTTTTATGTGTTTCTAAACAGATTTTGGCCTAACCATTTTCAATTCAATCACTGATGCTTCACACTAATAATATAAAACATTAAGAAAATCAGTCACTGTGCTTCTAGTTTAGGTGATATTGTATCCTGATACAGGTGATTTTTGTTGTTCTAAAACAATCCACAAAAGTAAAATGCATTTTGGTCTGCCATTAAACTTTGTTATTTTATGACTATTAGAGACCAGATTTCTGATATGTGACCATAAACTTTACACCACCTGATTTTTTCAAAACCATTTTACTGCCCTTGATAAAGTCTTATGAAGACTGAGGAACAGTTTTCTGCATGTACATTCTAATTTTGGAAAAAATACCTTCAAAAATATCTGATGAGTTTTGGATTAGATCCTCTACTGTACATATGCAAATAATAGTTATGATACTTTTTTTAAAAAGTTGTATATTTGACAAGTTAGATACATGACAATGTTGAAAAATACTTCCTCTTTTGTTTCTACAATGAGAATGGGTGTGTAATGATACATTTTAGGTGTTAGTGTTAATTCTCTGAGACTTCCGTAGTTCAAAAACCATGCTAACAAGAAACAACATGAGATATTTCAATGATTCAATCATTCATTCAGAAAATTATCCAAAATTCTGACAGGGAACCTGTATTTTATGAAACTCTATTACTTAGAGCTTTTTCCTTTCCATTCTGCATGACCTGACAATGGGTGTAAGGATACCATAGGAAAATACTTGCTTTATTTTAGTCTTGTAAAATACCAGGCTAATTAGTCATTGGAAAAAAAGTCCGACCTGCAACCATGGCACTATTAGCACCATGCTCTCATCCACTGAGCTAGTCTCAATTGTTAATACCTTACCTTAAAAAATACAACCAACAGCAGGCAGTGCTGGCTTCTGGTAACAGGGGCATTGATGTCCCCAGGTACAGCAAGTGATGATCCAGGGCCTGGGGCCAGCCAGAGGCAA
Source organism: Corvus kubaryi (assembly GCF_017639235.1). Taxonomy (NCBI): domain Eukaryota; kingdom Metazoa; phylum Chordata; class Aves; order Passeriformes; family Corvidae; genus Corvus; species Corvus kubaryi. Next base: position 19,249,221 of record NW_024580667.1, on the reverse strand, counting down.
GAGGAGATGGGACTGGAGACCAAGACCAACTTTCCTGAAATAGTGCTGGGGGAAGGGATGTGTGCTTGGACTGAAATGGAGTCCTGGGCCATGAGTGGAGGTGGGGAGAAGCTCTGGGTGGGCTGGACAGGGACAGTAAGGTCCAGCTGTTCCCTCAAAGCCCTGGACTGTTTTGGGTTATTTTGTACCTACAAGAGCATTAGCCATTTAACAAGAATAAATTAAATACATCATTTATGACCTTGTCTGTGTTGTCAATTGGATTAAGTTATTGATGAATGTATTTGAGAAGAGTCTTGAAAAAAACATTATTTTTCTGTATGTTACTAGAAAGACATATATGATAATAAAGAAAAAACATACTAAAATTCAGTATTTCAAGATGTGCATGAATTAGAGTTGCGTAGAAATACCACTTGTTCTGCTGCTTATGCTACCATGTGTTTAGAATACTAAATCTTAATTAGACATATAAGTAAAATATTTTAACTAATATAACTAAAATAATTTAGTTATGAATAATAGAAAATAATAGAAAAATAATAGAAAAAAGTGGAAAATTTTCAAAGCTCTATGTTTACTGCTAATTTTAGGAAATCTGTACAGACACTGTTTATGGATGATAGCAGATACATGTACTTACATTTCTTTCTTTTTCTCAGTGAAAAAGAAGCAAATTTTAAAAATGATAGGGAAATGTCCTTGCTTTCCAATAGAACAGACAGAGTATTTTCAGGACAGAGCAAATGATGTACCAAGTTCTTTTGTCCTCCTACAGCTCAATACATCTATGACTGAGAAACACCCCGAAAATTTGAGGATCAGGTTACCTTTGTCACATCTACATTTTCCAGAAAATCTGCACTTTTCCAGGTACTCTATGGAGACAGGCAAAACCAAAGCTTAACATACATATCCAGCACAATCCATAAACTGCTTTCTACAGTTTATAGAAGAAAATTTGAAGGAAAGGTCTATTAGGAAAAATTATATTATTTATCTTTTATTCACAATTCTCCTTTAAGCAACCTCTGAAGAAAACCGTTTCATAAAATGAGGCAGAATGGAGAAGTGCAGCCCATCTTTTTCTGTCAAATGCAAAACATAAAATTAAGTAATCTTAATTTTAATTTCCATATGATATAAAAATGAATGTACTGGGTTAGACAGAATTTAATCCAACCCAACAATATCATTCCAACAACATTGTCCAATATTTAAGGACTAAGAAAGAATATTGAGAGGAGGAAAGCAAAACCAATTTTTTTTTTTTTTTTTTAATGAGGATATTAACAAGTTCACAACAAGGTCCTGCTCTGGAACCTCTTGAGCCAACAATATTTGTATTGATATTTCCATGCAATATCCCTGGCTGGATTGATATTCTATATTGTGTAATTAGCAGGTTTGTCAACGTGAAGAATATGGATTCCAGAATTCTGTAATGACTTCAACATGCTACTCACAGTCTAACTCTGTGTTGTGTGGAGGGCTTCCTCTTTTGAATCTTCAGCTTGCCAATGTTTTTGAAGAATTCTGCATTTGAGGAGAAAGTGATCAATTCTAAGTGCTCAGTTTCTTAATCGTATACATGGTCTTATGCTTACCATATCTTCTCTCACTTTGAATGCTGGAAAATGCTTTTAATTTAGCTATTCCCTTACAGTGGCTCTACCTTTAACTGTTTTAGCTCTTCCTCTCTGTACCTGACCCAGATGTGTTATATACATTGTGACTAACATATTCAAATGGAGGGCACATAATATAGATTCTAAATCTTGTTTCAATATTTCTGATAGTTTCTTAACAGGTTTTGTCATTCATTTCTTTCCTGCAGCTCTTTTTTTGAACATTATAGGACAAGTTGGTGTATTTTCACAGAATGCTCTTTGATAACTCCAGGATATCATTCATGAATAATAATTGCCTGGTTAAAAACATTATCAGATGCATAAAAATAAAAATATTTTATCTTCTGTATGTTATTTTTACCTTGTTGTTGTGCTTAATTGCATCAACATTTCATTTCTGAGCTCTTCCACACTGCTAGGACTCTTCACTCCTTCTTACTCTACTTGGGTCCGTACTTCCATTCATAACATTTTCACCAAACTCTGTCCATAGAAAAAATTATGAATATCCATTTAAAAGTACTTTCATAGACTAAAAAACCCTATATATTTTCTGCATGAGAGTCTTTGTCCGAGTAGGACTTTTGCAGGTGAAAACTGAGAATTAAGTAGAGCACAAAATTTCAGATTAAGAGAATGTTCCTTGGCTGAGCTTATTCTGTGAATCTAATCCGTAACACTGTTTTTTGGAGTTTAAAATCAGATTTAAGCATTTGGGTGAATTTTGTTAAAAATTTAATTTTCTTAATGGCACCTTTATTTTTTTTTTCTTACTTGAAACCTTTAAATAGGGTTTTAGTTCAATGCATTTTTCTTGTATTTTGTGAAAAAAAGTTTTTACTCACTGTGGAGGGAAGTGGGAATAAGACACTAGAATAATCTAGTATACTTAGGTTACCTAAGAACCTGAAGGGTTAAAATTCTTCATTAGTGTTTCAAACTCAGGATACACTTCTGTTGAAGCAAGCCACTGTATCTGGGAGAGGACCAGTGCTGCATCTCCCCGAGTGTCCTCCACAGATCCGAAGACCTCTGGAGTCCCTATCCGCGGTTGGCGACCCTCGGGGGGGCTGTAGAGCCACCTCGCAAACACCCACAGTCCCAGGAGCAATGACAGGCCCAAACACAAGCAGCTAGGTCCATGCGTGTACACTGAAATTGAAGAGACAAAGAGGGGTCTCTTGTATGGGCTCTGAACAGTTTATTCCACCAGAGGGTCCAGGGACAAAAGACCTCAACAAAGCAGAGTCCAGGGGTTTTATAGGGGTGCAACTAACCAATCTGGTTTGGGCAAAGGGGAGGGGAGAATACAAATGGACCAACCAGAGACAAGGTGGGAGGGAGCGGGGGGGGGGCGGGGGCCGACAATGGGGTATCAAACACCAGAGAACTTTCTAGAGTCTACACATATTCAACAGGGTGATACCTATTCAAAGAGTCATACATTGAATGGGGTGGGGAAATGATGAACCAATCATAACTAACTAACACAAGGGTCTATGGGTGCTCACCCTAACCACCAGGGGAGATATCAAACCCCTGAGCCGGCCCACCATGAGTTTAATGCTGCAGTTCAGCCCTGGGGTTCTCCAACAACTCGGGCAGCGGCAGCCACCACTGCAGCATTTTGTCACTCATTTTTCATTTGAAGTAGAATACTCCAGTATGGGTCTTTGCACTGAGATATTAATGATACAAGTGCCAGTTCTACCTTGCCTTGCAAGCTGCCTACTTGCACATGCTCGCAAGTGCAGACATAGTTAATTCTTATGGGAAATCCATCCCTTACTTACACAGACTAGATTATGAAGGCAAATGAACCTTACAAAGAAAAATTCTGATTATAATCACTGAACAACATTCAAAACAATCTTTACATAGAACAAAACTCTGGGAACATATCCCCTTTTCCCTCTTCCTTCAGAAAATATATAGCCAAGTGGGAGGATGCACTCTCCAGAAAGGTAACCTGTGTGCCCGCAAAGTTGTACAACAAGCTTATCTTTTCAGGGGCATCTCTGGTAAATATATTCCAACATTGTTGATGAGTACAAACTGTATGAATTAATATTAAAATATGAATTACTGCTGCACTGAATATGAATCAGCATATTTACTGAATTTGCTAAAAGAAGATTTGCTTGGATGAAGGTGTCTGATGAATTGAAAATGAAGCTTCTTCATTATAGCCCAGTGCAACTGGCTTATGCACCCCTGCAGAAATTCAGTTTGTATTTCCCTATGCCATTGCAGAATGAGAAAAAAACTCTTTTCCAAAATGTCATTTTATTAAAAGAATTATGCTTGAGACTCTCTAAGAAAAATATAATAACAATCTGCACTTTCTGTTCTCTGAAGTATTCATGAGTCTTTGTCAAGGGAGCTAGCTTTCTCATTCACATGCTGTTGCAGCTTGTTTTCTGTTTATTTGAAATCTTGTAGTGTCTTGAGCATCACCTGGGAAATCAAGGTCCATGTCAGATGTGTTGAAGCCCTGACGATAAAAGCTGATGATTGGATGTGACTGAGCTTGAACACAGTCAAAGGCTGTCTCAAGATAAACATCTAATGCTAAAAGACTTGGAAGATGAAACTGGTGATATCTTTACTCTAATTTTGGGAAAGATAAAGCAGAGAATACATTGCAAGAAAAAATTAATCTCTCAAAATCTCCATTACAGGGATGCAGAAGTACCACAAGAGATATGTACGTTCTCAGGAAGATATGCATTAATATTCATTGCAAAATCTTACACATGTCAAAAGATGTCACACCTTGGATAATAAAAGAATAATTATTAAACACTTTTAGCAAAAGAAATAGATCTGACCAGGGAAAAAAATAAAGAGAAAAGAATAAAAAGACTTTCAAATATAAATTTAATCTGATTCCTTTTTTAAGAAAAGAAAGTGACAGATAAATGTTTACCTTTTTTTGGCCTTGCATCAAAGAAACAAGTAGAAGTTTCAATACTAGAAATCATTTGAATGATGTCAAAAATTTGTAAAAACTCATCAGGGACATAACTAGAGTTTTGCAGTTTAATCGCCTGAGATCTTATCAGTTACCACCACTGACAGCTCAAAATTGTATCTTGCTGATTTTGACGAAGTCCATGTTAATCAAGCTGGAGAGTTTGTCCCAGTGTGAGTGATTGTCCTTGCAAGTTACAAAGAGCTGTGTCAATGACCTTCTCATACACCTCCAGCACCTGACCCTATTATAGAGGGTTTCATTGAATTTTTTTTGCTGGTAATTACTTGCTTTCAAAACTCAGATATTTTTAAATGTATATAGTACAAAACTATAGCACTATAGTACAAAAATCAAACACTTGTTTTTGTTGTTGTTGTGCTGTTGGATTTTCTTTAATAGTGATCAAATATGTTAATATTTTCTGTAATTACCAATTGAAATTTAGGTAGTCTAAGTTTCTCCTTTTGTGACAGAAACATACTTTCTGGCTTGCTGTTTTCTTCCTAGTCGCTTTTAATATATTGTTATGAATGAATGATGAGGGGTTTAGATAAGTCCCTGCCTATTGCCCAGGCCTCCAGCAGCAGGCAGTTGCTTTCTTGAGGTGGCCAGCACCCCAAAAACCACTCTCATTCGCAAGTTCTTTAATAATGGCTGATTTAGTCTATTATAGAATGAATTACTTATTTAATACACACAAAACTAACAGACATAAGACTTAAACTACTACTACACAGGAATAAGGACCAAAAAGAGACAACTAGTATTACACACAGGGTTAAAGGAACCATTAGTTTTACAGCTAGCAAAGAAATAATATAACCCAGGATCCAATGTTTCTTACCATCCAATTCCTGATGGAGCACACATTGAAATCCTTTCCCTCAATTCTCAGGAAAGTAACCATGGAATTTGCATCCAAACTCCAGAAAGAAGTCTCACATGCTTTCAGGGCATGTGGGTAGAAGGCTTCTGCCTCTGTGATAATTGTGTGGACTTTTATAGAAATAGGAACCGTGTCTTTTGGTCAAAAATATTTATTTTTCTTTTATCTCTTCCTACATTTGCTTTCCAGACTAAGATGTTGATTCTTAGCTGGGGGCCTGAGCCCCTTTGGCTCCAGAGATGACCCCATGCTGGGCCTGTGACCCACCTGGGCTATCTCTTGCATGTGCACCAACCATCTGTGGTAGAGAGGAAGTAGACATGTACTGCCACATATATGATGAAAAGATATAAAGTAGAAAAAGTTCAGGTAACATAAAGTCCTGTGGTAAAAAGAAGGGAAAATTGCTGTGAGTTTGTTGTAAAAAATATCAGATAGCCTTTTTTTCTGTGTGTGTATTTTGAATTAAAAGCCATAATTTTAGTTTATTATGTTCCTGAAATCAAATTTCCTCAATAGGAAAGAAAAAGAAACCAACTCACTTCATCAAGACTGAGTGAAAAAGAAACCTATTTGAAAATGAAAAGTTCAGCCTAAGAGTCTGACTTGAAAAGAGTAGGATCCTTTACTGAACTGCTGACTTATTTTCAAGAATGAAATTGTCCTTTCTGCTTAGAAAATATTCCATTCTGTTAGGAAATTATTATGGCCTGAGGCTAAGCAGTTCCTGAGTATTTGGAAAATGCATTATTAGATTAGCAAGGTAAATATTACCTATTCTTTGTTTACTTATTTTTATCTAAAAAAACTATGTTGCACCTTCACTTCATTAGAGACAACTAGCAGTAATATTTAAAAAACATTATGTCAAGGCAATAAGACTATAAACTATATTATTCTCTACTTAGGATGATGATCTTAACATGGTGAGTTTTATTTTCAATTTGTTTGCGTGTCTCAAGTTTTCCCTCTGCTACCCAGTCCTGACACACTAAACAATTTACAGTTAGAATAGTTAATGTAGTGCAGGACTTCGTTAAATATCTAGAATTTTTTACTTCTTGAGGAAAATCCCCCATAGAGGATTCCTTTTTTTATGTGTTTATCTTTTCATTCACTGATTTTTGCTGATATAGACAACATTATTCAACTGACCAGAAAGTGAACATGTTCTGAAGCATATGGTGCCACAATCATTGTTCATATTTCAAAAGCCTTCACATAGATGCATGTTGATTCTTCTCATGAATCACTTCATCTAAATGCTTTCCTAATGCTGTCTTTCTCAACTTAAATAACTCTAGTCTTCCACATGGAATTTCTACTGAGCCAAGCTTAACACTGTAGAAGAGGTTTGAGGGTTTTAGCATACAAAAGTCTCACAGGATGACATTGTAGTATTTCCATGGGTTTAGAAATTGGTGTAAAATAGATTTTTGAGATGACTGACTAAACTCATGGAGATAAATGATAACTAAAGTTATGAAGAAGTTTCAGGAAATGTTAGAATTTAGTTTACACACCCGAAGTTCTCTGAAATTTTAGATTAATTAGCAATTTTTTTGAGTGATTAAATATGAATGTATTTAATTGAATTTTATTCACACTAAGAACGTTTTGAAAAGAAGCTGAGTTCTGGCAGAAAATCAAATTTTGAAGGTAGGAAGACATTTCAGTATCACATTGTCATATATATAACCACATCTGAAAAAACAGCACCATTTAGGATAAAAATTTTGTTATATAATGACCACCACCGTTTTAGTTCCAAATATAATTATTCATTAACATTTAATCATATAAGCCTTCATACATTCTGAAATATGATAAAAGAAGATGAGTAACCCTTTAATATGACCTTGAGTTGATAAAACCTCTGTCTCTGTGATAAAGGGAAGTTTGCATTTATAGCGTGGCTGCACTTTCAGTTGTCAGTAAAATATTTTTATGAAAGTTCAAATGAAAAAAATGCAACATTATGAAGACTTACCTAATATTTCATTTATAGTAGGTAGAAGATACATAGCTGGAACAGTTTTAGATGTAAGTCATATATCATCCACATAAATGCGCTGTTGGCTAGTCATGTAACTATCAACATAAGAGGACATATCCAAGGTGAATTGGAAAATCTCTCTAGTCATACCAGTTTATACCATCTACACTGTAGATGCTTCTTTCAGGAGCTGACAGGCCTAGTGATGAGTTTGGCATTTAAGTATATTCATTAATTCATTTTTCAAGGTATTCAAGGGCATGAAATTGAGCTAGTAAAATGCAAATCCTATGAAGTTCCTAATATGAAAGTATGTATTATCTTTGCTGAAAATTTTAATATTTATTTTAGGGAGGAGAAAGGGAAAGAAAATCACTCTCTTTTTTTAAATATCAGGATTCACTCAGTGAAGTTTGGCATCACTTCTCATTACAACCTTACTAATATCTTAAGTGGAATGCAAAGTTATTTATCACTGATTTTGATGATAGACAAGCTTACAAAAAACTGTAATATGTCCTTGTATCTCTGCAGTACAATACATACTTTGAAGGAAAAAAAAAGCTATTAAGTCACCCTCTGAATTACTTAGGAAATAATTCTATTGATTGTTCATACAGTGAATGTGTAACTAAAAGGCATGTGGCTTCAATAACAAGGGACTATATTTCTTCTCTGTAGGTAGAGCCATCTTTTCATCAGAAAAAAAAAGGTATTCTGAAATATCTCTGTTTGAGGGTTGCAAAAGAAGGAGCGTTGCTACTTTATTGTGTGGCTTTAATTTTCACTTAAGAGTCTACAGTGGGAAGTAAATAGCAGTCTCCCACGCTGCCATTTTCAGTATCTTAAGTCCCGGAAGGGAATTTCTTTCCTAAACAGAGAAAAGGAGCCAACTGGGTTTGCACTATCTAGCCATCAATTCCCAGTGGAAACCAGGGAATGAGAAAGGAAGTATATCTTCCTTTTGCATGAATAGTATGGGAGAAAAAAAGAAAAATGTTTAATGAGAGTTGAAACTGTGATCTTGTTCATTTCACTGCATCTTCAAGCACTCAGTATAATGAACTAGACTATTCCTTTTGAAGAGGTATAAATGTGTTTTTCAGGATTGGAAAACAAGTAAATTCAGGATATTAGGTGGTCCGTAAGTTTATCTGACACCTTCTTTAGAAAATGCCTCAAGAGATTACTTTCTGTAATGTCATGGTGTAACCCCAGCTGGCAACTAAGTGGTGTCCAGCTGCCCGCTCCCGCCCCCATCTCCCATTGTTCGCTCAAGCTCAAAGCTTAATCTTTGAATTGAGTACCTATTAATATTGAACATCTCAACCAAGGTATCTAAAAGTCAAATTGAATGTCTACAAACAAATGCAAGTACAGGGTTAGTTATTTATTTATGTTTTTTGTGACTGAAATAGATGGATCTTACTTTATCAGGAATACTGAGAAGCATTTTACTTCACAGGAATTCTAATTGCGTCTTTCAGCACAAAAAAAAAAGTAGCAGAACTGGATTTAGAAGCTGGAAATCTAAAGGCTACCCGACAGAGAACTATTTTTAATTTACAGAAATCCCTGGACCCAGTTAGCTTAAAAATAAACACCTGCAAGAAGCTCATTGAATTTACTAGGAAAGTAACTAAATAGAATCCCTTCATCCGAGCATAATGAGCTCCATATCAAGTTACCCTAGTTTTATATGACAGTGTAATATATTAATTGCTTCAGTGTTTATTTATCCTTGTAGGACACAGGGAAGAAAAAAAATTTCCTTACCATGCAGTTTCAGATTTACCAGGAAAATACCTCTTCCTAAAATGAACATATCAAATGAATGATTTGGTTATTTAAAAAAAAAAAAAAAAAAAATCTTGGAAGACTTTCAGTTTTGTATTATCCCTATGGAATTTTCCTACCCATGAAGTATTTGGGTATACAATTCTAAAACTGCATCACAAATCTATGCAAAAAAGCTACTGCATGCTATAGAAAGCCATAAACATTTTGTGCTTTGTAAACAGCTCTATTCTTTATCTGTAAAAACACTTAGTTTAATTTCTTGTACATTTATTATATCTGTTTCATTTCAAAAGATACTAATTTGCATGTATGCAGAAAAGTAATTGAAATTCCAGAAACTGGTCAATAAAAACTGTTTTATAAAAAACAACAAGAACAAAAAAAAACCCCTGAAAATATTTTCTTTAAATGCAAGTGGGTTTTGTGTAAATTCAAAGGTAAAAATTGCTATAAGAAATACATAGTCCTAGTAAAACTTGTTAAACCTAAAATAGGGACCAGAAGAATTATAAAGCATACAGGAGGTAAAAAACACAGTTTAGTATCATTTAATGGGTGGCTCAGATGAGCACTTTTAATCTTTTATTTTTTTGTCACTGAATCCTTTCTTAGGGATTGCTGTAATCACACAAATGGCACAAGCACACCTGCATCCCAAATAAAAAGTATAGTGAAAATATAAAAAATCCTGAGTTTGAAAGGACCGTAAGAATCATCAAAGTCCAACTCGGGGCCCTGCACAAGATGACCCCGGTGACAGAGATCCTTATTAAGGAAGACTAAAACTGGTGTCAATTTTTTACCTTTACAGCAAACAAATCTGACCATGTCCAAGAAATAGATATCCCATTCATATTTTGTTATTTTATTCTGAGTTTCAGAATGTGACTGAAAGTAGTATTTACTATTGCCTACTTAAATTTTTATTTAAATAAAAAATGCTGATTTCCTCTGAGGCCTTTATATTTTACAATGCTAATATAGACAACAGTGAAAAATTTCAGTTTAATATTTTATTCTGCCAAACTTCATTATAATATGCTTCAAATTAACTGATCTATTTTTCCTGAAAACAAATGGAAAAAAGGTACTAAAAAATTCCATTTCAACATTTTCAGAAGATGGTAGTCCATTTCTAAAAAGCATTTAATTTTAGATATTTCTAGTTTAACTTAAACATAAGAATTTGAGGGGTGGGGAGGGTTATTTATTGAAGTATAAAATCTTTTTTGTGTACAATCATGGTGTACAAAAGTCTCCTTCAAGTGTTTCCATAATCCCTGCAATACTGCAATGAAAATTTGGATTCTGTGAAACAAAGAGAAATTACCATTATTATTTTTAAGTGAAGAACTGGTGCATAGAGTGATTTCAGTCAAGTACTTCCATTAATTCCAGGTGTCCTGAATGATACCACTAGTAGCTAATTTCCCACATGATTTAAGAGTGTATATTCCAGCAAAACTTTCTTTACCAGGGCATCCCATTTTTCTAGTAATCAGAGTTCTGAGCTTCAACACAGGCACCCAAAAATTAGAAAAATGCCGTTAATGACTCTGTGTAAAAAGTCTGGGTTTTAGTCAATTAAAAGTTTTTATCCAATTAAAATGGGAATTGTCTATCATCTAGTAAGAATTTCATACCAGATGCAAAGGTATTATCTAATAGTCCAAACTAGACTTCAACTGTCTTCATAAAGATTTTTTTTTTCCCTTCCTAATAATCCCACTCCTACAAATATATAGATGGTCCAACTCCTTTGGTGGCTGCCACTCCACTGCTGAACATAGCACTGAAATATTTGATTATAATTATCTCAATATTTCTGAAGCATCAGACGCCTGTAATTAACAAAACCTCCTAGCTCTTCAGACTTTTAACTGAGAAGTTCTGTATAGACCCTGATGTTTATCTTTTATTCTTTTTTATGAACACTTGAATTCCCTTTATTGCTGTAGCTATATTAATCCCTTCTACAATTACAGAACTTGAAAAACATTTAAAAATTAATCAGCTGAGTTTTCATCTATCTAAAAGTAAATTGAAAAAGTGTGGGACTTTAGGTATGTTCACCGGTAATCCTGATAATATGTTTAAGGAGTGAAATTATGAAAAGAAGCAGACAGTAGTCTTTCTCAGACTTCAAAATCCAAGCCTGGGCTGAGTCTATGAGCTGATCTGGTCAAAGTTGAGCCCCTGTTTGGACTGTGAAGATGGGGGAAGACTTTCCTCTTAAAGTGCAATGTTACTTCTCACTGACTCTTAAATTCCATCTCTAACTGAAGGACAATATTCTGCCAAGAACAGAAATGTGTTGTCTTACTAGCAGAACCTAAATGTGTGGGACAAAATAAGTTGGGTGAATGTGACATAAAATCATCCACTTCTACTTAACATTTATGAGTAAAATAAAATATATCCCTTGCCGTTGGATAACGCCCCTTAGCAGAGGGAGTTAAATCTTTAAATCTTCAAAAGATTTCAATAAATGATGGCTCTCTTGAATGGAGTATTTTCACTTAGCTGAAAGAGGAAATCATCTTTGAAACTGTCAGGTATTAACAGGGTTAAAAACAGAAGAGCTAAATGGTATATGACATGTCACCATGACAAAAACAATTTTCTCAAAAGCAGTTATAAAGAATGAAATCTGCTGTTAAATTGCATAAAGTTGTCATGCACTATCACTTTAAAACACAGCTTGCATCTGAATTTGACATTAGGATGACATTGAAATTTATAGGCCAAAAAGGAACAGCTGTATCCATTAAAGCAAACAGGTACAGCCAAATTCTTTATATTGCAACTAAGAGGCAAAACACCCACTGGTGCTGTATATAGTGTCTGTTTCTTTGAAGCTAATAAAGTGCAAAACTTTCCGTGTTGCTCTATAAACCCTCACTGAGGCATTTGACAGTCATAAGAATTAGTGGCTGGATTTAAGGAACATGAAGCACTACTGAGAGAAAAATTCTGCCAAGTACTAAAGGAGTTCAAAAATAGCTTGATACGACTAATTATGCATAACTGAGTTTTGCTATGATTGCTATCTACTAAGTACTTGTTATAACATACGTGGCTGTGCTATACTGGGTTTTTTCACGAGCCCTTGGTATACACAACCTCAAATTGATGAATAGTTTCAATATTTTCCAGGAGAATGATTGCAAAGTAGAAGTTATTCAGGTCTTCATTGATCTCTGAGATCTAGTCCTATCAGCCATATGCAAGACCTAAACTAAATAACTTTTAATGCAAGACCTAAATTAAATCTCAAGTCCTATGTCATCCCTTAAAAACATGTGGCCCAGTCCCAGGTTCTGCTGAAGATAGCAGAAGTGCAGGTTCTGCTGACAGCTGAAGGTGTACACAACTCAGTGGAGGCCCTGAGGTCAGTGTGCCTTACTTGAGCAAAGAGCAAAGGCATTGACATTGACAGACTTAGCAAGACACAGTCTTTTCTATCATAAAATTGAAATTTGGCAGTGTCAAGATGGGGATTTAAAGCTGATCCTCTTTTTGAATTGGCAGTCTTCTACTGAGTCCAGGTGACCAATTTGGAAAGTTTGAAATTACAAGTATCTTTCTATAAAAGACACAGTTACTAAGCAAATCACAGTGCAGGTAAGCTGTAATTCATTTCCTTCTCTGCTCTTTAGCTAAAAAACCCCTTTCTATTCTAAAAAGTTCATATTAAAACTATCTAATAAAGTTTTATTACTACATACATTAATATGTATTCTTTTGCTATTTCATATATGTATGTGTATAAATAGTGTATATGTATATAACTTGCATATATTAAATTTTTGTTACTCAAAGCTTTTTTGCCAAAATAGCCCTGAATACTAATGTTTTCCAGAATTGGTGGGTTTCCTCTAGAGAACTGTTGTTTCCATCTACATAGCAAAGAATTGAGTCACATAACTAATATCCCTGTATGTATAGAGAAGCAGTAACCTGTGCTTGCACAATTATAATGAAGTCTGATGGTTTAATTGGGCCTATCAATTTGCATAAAAATTTACCTAGCTTTCCTGTGGCCTTTTTCCCAGTTTGATTTATTCTCGTATCTTAATTTTCAAGAGCATTTCTCCTTGCTTAAAATTCACATCTGACAACACCAATAAGCACTTTGAGCCACTCTTTTAATTCCTTTCATTTATCTTCAATAAACTGCAGGTAGACACAGACACACACACAAAAGGATGCTTCAAATACAGCCATCTCAGCTCCACAAATGAAATTTCTAAATAAGGGTTCCAGTCACCTAAACTGAATCTGGATAATTGAGGACACCATTCAGTCTCTTAGCAATAATCTTCTGCTTAGCTGAATAATTTTTTGTGACTCCAGGATTATAGAAAGTTGCAAAAGCCAAAATAACGTGCAACCAACCCAGAGAGCCTAAGTGCTCATCCTAATGTACCCCATGACTCAATAATTACAGTTCAGGGATGAGCACAATAAACAGAAGCTTCCTAAATCTTAAACTACCAACTCATCAAAGCCCAGCTGTTCTTGAAGCAATGGAGTTTTACAAGGTTCATAAATTCACAAACACTTGGGAAACATTTATGTTTTTTGATTTTGCCCCTTTAAAAAAGAGTAGTGAGATCAAAAATCTCTTCAACTCTTAATTAAGTAATCTGACCCCGCAAGGCTTCCTCACTGTCCAGAATTCTTGTATGAATCAATTTTCTCTTCTAACAGCTCTTTAACTGGTTCTGTGCAACGTTCGTAGTGTTGACTGGAGCACTGCTAAAAGAAATGGAAAAAGCCTGAAGTCCTAATTAACACATTTGCAGGAAGGATTAACTACTCAGCTTTGATGTTTCTTAGACAGAGAAAAATTAAAACAAAAACAAAAACAAACAAATAAACAAAACCCCCAAAACCAAACAAACCAAAAACAAAACCCCAAACAAAAAACCCCATGAACCAAAACCAAACAACACAGATGCTTTCATCCCTAGGGTAGCATAGTAGGAAGCTTTATTCATATCCAGCTGCTGCTACCACTCTCCTGTACCATCCTTTTGATACAGATGGATTCTCTCTCACCAGAAAAAGAGTAGGACATGCCACACAACCCACTGAGTCTTCTACTGCTCTGATCTACTTTTCTTTTTTGGATAAGCTTTTGCAGTTAATCCTAAAACAAAATCCAAAAATAAAGGTTTCTTGAAATACAGTCTTGTGTGGCTTTGAAATACAAAAAGGGTCTCAGTTCTTCCACGTTAGAAAATGCTTTTCTCCTTGTCTCTTTTTCAAAAAAGTCTTCCACTTGTTTTCAAGCCGGCTCCTCTCCTATGAGGTACCAACAATTATGGGTTTTGTTTATTGTCTGGTCCCAGTCAGGGTGACCCAGGCAAGGCATTGATAGTGACTCCAGGCAGCTTGCAAACACAAACCTGCAATCTGCAGCCCTTGCCCCTCCAACAGCCCTCCTACTTGCTTACCTCCTTTTCTCTGTCCTATTGTCCTTCCAGATAAACACCCAGTGTTTGTGGGTTTTTTATCTGCAAGGATGCACTACTGGCTCATATTCAGCTTGGTGCGCAGCAGGACTGCCAGGCCCTCTTCTGCAAAGCTGTTTTACAGCTAGTAAGACCCCAGAATGGATAGGCACACAGAGTTATTCCTTCTTAGCTGTAGGACTTAGTACATTCCTCTTGATGAACTTTCTGAGATGCCTGCTTGCCCATTTCTCCAAGCTGGAAAGGTGCCTCCAGATGATGGTATAACCCATTTTCATACCACTATGTAGGCAGTCTCAGCCTTGTACAATGTTACTGATATAGTTGCCTAGGCACTGCCTCCCTTACAAGATCATACTCAGCAAAGATTCCCCTGGGCTCCTCTCCATTTTTCTATGGGCTCTGGCTGTTTCTCATAACTTGCCTCTGGACCTGCGAGATCCAGCCTTCCCTGATGGTGCTACCTGCAACATTCATCACTTTGTTACTCAGGTGTTATTCAGCATAAATATGATCAGCATTTTTTCTGTTCTCAGCTGTCTTTTTCAACGTGTTCTTCAGTTGTCTAAACTTCATTCCAAAGCCCAGTCAACAGAGTAGTTGCTTGTAGTTCTAACATTATACCTCTTTGAAAATGCGTGCAACACCCATTTTCAAATCCCATCATTTATGTCCTGTAGTTCCAGATAACGTTATACAGTATTTTAAGCTTGTATATATTTAATCATCTGATTGTGACAGAAGAAAAACTGGTTCTGATTTCAATACTGAAGATTTCCATAACATTACATGGTTAAAAAAAAAAAAAGAAAGAAAGAAATTATAAGAGTGCAGAGGACATTCTGTTCTGTTCTGTTCTGTTCAAAGCTATCTCATAGAATACCAAATGAAGTGTACTCAAATGATCAATAAAATATGCAAATTATTGTGATGGAGTATGTTGTTTTTACTTTAACACAGTATCATTTATTTTCTAAACACAATCTTGTTATTGATTAAATGTGGAATTTATTCTACTCTTTTAAATTTAAATTATGTCAGAAAAAAACCAGTGACTTATAGGAAAACATGTTGGATTTTTAAAATTAATCTTAAGACATTTGTCCCTTCTGGAAGCAACCCACTACTAGCAGTATACCGAGAATGATTTGAATGCCAATTACATACCATTTCCTGCAAAATAATATGCTGAAGGCAAATCAACATTTAGATCACATTATCTGCAATGTAAATGAGAGAGAAAAAAATATAGTCAAGTGTGGTTAGCAATGTATTAAGTTTTCAAGATTTTTTCATTTTTTATTAATTAATTTATTTATACCACTGAGCCAGGAAACTCTGCTTCAAAGGGACAAACTGTCAGATATAAAAATCTGTTTAAAATGAATGATTTTGCATCCACAGTGATTTTAACTTCATTATATATTACACAGTTGGACCGAGTGCATATTTAGTCACTATTGACATCTCTAAAATATCCAAGAAAATCAGCTACATGACACTTTTTTCTATTTTGATACCTTTTAATAGCTTGTTAACTTTCTCTGTGGAGGCACAAGTCTGTTGCCCTTCTCTGGACACACTCCAGCACCTCAATATCTTCCTTGCAGAGAGTGGTCCAGAATTGAGCACAGCACTCAAGGTGATGCCTTAGGTTTTAACTTTCTTATTTTTCAAATCCTGTACTGCTTAGTGTGTAACTCTGAAGTTTCTTGTAGCCTGTTAATTTCTGCTCTCTCATGCTAGGTAGACATAACAAAGCCTCTCCAAGCTTTGTCTTCAAGGACACCTAGACTGTCCTAGGCCCAAAAAGTATAAAGCAAAAGCCTTTGAGAGGGGGACAAGCTGAGGGGAATTACATAATTAAACTGAGGCTTTAACTGGAGAATTAACCCTGATATGTAAATAAACTAAACCTATAAAAGTGTGAAGAACTCGTGACCTGTTGTCCATCTTGGGGTCCATCTTGGCAATAGCCTGTGGCTTCCCAGGGGGTACCTTTGAAGGCCTTTCAAATAAATACCTACCTTTCTTCCCTTACTCCTGTCTAGTCTCTGTTTTAGGTGGCCTCTCAAGGCATCAAAGGTATGGCCTTGACAGTGCTAAGGACAAGGGGGAAATCACTGCCCTGGTCCTGCTGGCCACACTATTTCTGATACAAGCCAGGAGGCCATTGGCTTTCTTGGCCACCTGGGCTTATGCTGGATCCTGTTCAGCCAGCTGCCGACAAGCACTTCAGAGCCTTTTCCTCCGAGTGGCTTTCCAGACACTCTGCTCCCAGCCTGTAGTGCTTCATGGGTTGTTGTGCCCCAAGTGCAGGACCTGGCTCTGCACCTTATTGAACATCTGCAATTGGCTTCAGCCCACTGATCCAGATTGTCCAGATCCCTTTGCAGAACCTTCCTTCCCTCCTGCAGATACTCTTATACTGTAAGAGACTGGAGAAAATGGTTACTGGCTCAAAACAAGGGAAATATGTGGGGGGGAAGAGGAGACACACACATGCACACATGCACATATGTACACACACACACACACATCTGCTGTTCTGAGCCAGTAATAATTTTCTCCAGTCACTCACTTGCTCTTGGTGGCAACTTACTGAGGGGGCACTCGATCCCCTCATCCAGATCATTCATAAAGATATTAAACAGGACTGAACTCAATACTGAGCCCTGGAGGACAACACTCGTGACTGGCTGCCAGCTGGATGAAACTCCCTTCAGCACCACTCTCTGGGTCCAGTCATCCAGACATTTTTTACCCAGAGAAGAGTGCACCATCCAAGCCATGAGCAGCCAGTTTCTCCACGAGAGTGCTGTAGAGACGGTGTCAAATGCTTTACTGAAGTCCAGATACACAACATGCACAGATTTTCCCTCCATCCAGTGAGGGTGCCATCTTGTCATAGAAGAATATCAGGTTCATAAATAGTGTCTGTGAATTTGACGTGATAGTATTATTCAATGGCCTTTTTGGATTTTATACATATTTTTTTTCTTTCACTTTACTCCTTTGTTGGTTTTTCATTCCTAAAATGCACATATCAGTTTCATATCATTCTTCTCACTTGCCAGATGCATCAGTTGAATGGAAATTTATACAGGAGTTGCAGTTTACCATTATATTCACTGCTGACCATTTCTTCTGTGTGGTGGTGTAACATACTTTCACTGTCTGCGTGTCCACTTCTGTGACAACCTTTCAAGCTGTTAGGAAGCAAATGATAATCTGTGTGTGAATTTCTGATGACACGCAGCTGATAATTAATTCTCTTTGGTTTTCTTTTTTCCCACGTGACCTTAGTGTGGGATATTCACTCAAATATTTAATGTTGCAAAGACTGTGGCAACATCCTATTATATTTTCCTCTGAATACCTCAACCCAACCCTCTTTTTCTCAGTTATTGGCAGCAGTCTGACAAGTCTTAAGGAAAAATGAATGGGTGTCCATAATATTGTGAATTTGTCATCAGGACTTATTGTACTTTTAGCAATCTGGTAACAAAAAGCTTGCTTAACATCTGTGAATCTGCCATTTTTATCATATACAATAAAACAGGTCTTTCCTGCTGGGCTTTAGTGGTAGGAAGACTACTACAAACTAGGACCTCATTGTTTGATACCTCATTAATCCAAACTTATGTAATTCTCCCAGAGATAGGGATAATGGAATTATTGAAGCCACTGATTGCAGTAACTGTTGAGATGCTAATCTTTCAACCTGAAGGAAGAAAAAAATTTTTTTTTGATGCCACAATAATTCTTACTAAAGCCTGAATATTTCTTTTAATATCACCAGCACTAAAAGAGAAATTTTTGAAATGAGAAGATATCACCATCTGCTGTTAATGTCTAAAGAATGCTGCCAAGTTATAGAAACTTAAGATCCCTTCTTTATTTGGCTTCATCAGCGTCAGAAGGAAAAAACTAAATTGTCCATAGCAGACTGAAACATTAATTGGTTTTCTCTGGGTGGAGGCAGCAAGAGGCAAATTACTTAATTAAAAACTGTGCAAACAACTAACATTTAAATCTTGACAAAAATTGTTTGTTTCTATTTATGTCTTGTTTAGTTTGGGGGGTTTCTTGTTTGTTTGTTTGGTTTTTCATTTGGGTTTTTTATTGTTTTCATTGAAATCCTTTCAGTAGAATACACGTTTTTGGCCCAGTAAGACATTGCACACTGTTTTCTTGCCTGGATGGTCTGGACTTCTGCTACTGTAATAGAAAGACAGGAAGAAAACTCAGATACACTACATGTCCTATGGTAAAAACTGAGAAAGTACCTGTTTTCAGAAGCTTAGTCATGGCTAAAATAATTTAACTGACATACATTTAGGGGAGACATCAAAGTAATTAGGGTGATTTACTCAATAATGGGTTCACAGTTAACTACTTTAAGCAAAATTTTAGCCATGAGTTTTTCAGGGAATAGCACAATTATGCTACTGCTCCAAATTCATATCAACAGACTCCTCAAACTCAGAAATAAAAATAATTAAGAAAAGGAGAGACATTTTTTGATACATAACTTTTCCTTTTTCGTAATATAAATTAGGTACTAGATTTAGAGACAAAGGAGTTCATCCATATAATACCCTTACTCCTATGGAGTTTTAAATATGTAAAAGAGTTCTAACTTGCTAAGAAAGGAAAAATAAAACCCTTAATTTATCAAGGCAGTGAAACACTGTGACAATGTACAAGGAAACAACTTTAGAATGTATTGGTCCTCTTAGTACCATATAATTACAAAACCTCCTGTTTCTTCAAAGGAAAGCTGATTATCTCTTGCTTTATGCTCAATATGATATGTGTCTTAGGAAAAACAAAACATTTAAGCAGTGGCCTTCTACTCTCTGTACGGAAACATACTCTCTATACTTCTAGTTCATCTGCACGGAAACGTGCAGACAGAAACTCAGTCAAGACCAAAAAAATCAGCTTATGGTTGTACCAGCAAAATATTCTATGAGTGAGTATTGCTAAACAACATATTTATTTGCTTCTTCAGAACTATTTATGTTTCTTCTAAGAACTCTATTTGGCTTTATTCTTTATACACTTAGATCAAATTCGAGAAGAAATATTTTTAAATAAGACAAAGAAGAATAGTATCATCAAGTAGAGCACAGAGGAACATAATGTAGGATTTTTAAGGTTACATTAACCCTAGGGAATGGTCTGAGGTTTTATCAGGGTAGGCTTAGGTTGGGCATTAGAAAAAGGGTCTTCACCCAGAGTGTGTTTGAGCACTGGAACAAGGTCCCCAGGGAAGCAGTCACTGCACCAGCCTGTCAGTTCAAGAAGTGTTTGGACAATGCTGTAGGGCACGTTGTGTGATTCTTGGGAATGGTCCTGTGCAGTGCTGGACTCAATGATCCTTCTGGGTCCCTTCCAATTCAGCATATTCTGTGATTCTGTGATTAACTACTCTAAAAACAACAGTTACTGTAGATGGAACTAGATATTGATCTCACAATAACTTTCCAAGAAAAACTAATCTCAGATTGATTTTAGTTATTTCTGTTGACATTTTCTACAGACGTTTGATAACAAATGAGGCCAAACATGACCAGATCAGAAAGCATTAGAAATACATGTACATATGAAAAACAGCAGTGAGCAAATTTCAGTTACTGCTATTAATGTTTGAGTCACTTAGCCATTGAAAATTTCTTATGCTCTTCAGTTTCTAATGGGATTAGTTTTCTTAGTGGCACGGAATATGTAATTAAAATGCAACTATTTAAAAGTAGTTCCAAGATTAATTCAGACTTTATACATTTCACATTGCATGGAAATGGATAATAGGTGGTATACCCATTGACAGCGAGAATCAATATCTAATTACCTACAGCACATTCCAGCAAGTCAGTATAGATGAGAACCTGAAGCATTTATTTCTAAGAAAATCCCAAGGGTAGATTCAATAACGTTCTAAAAATTACTTCTGAAAGTCATTTGCATACTTATTTTATAAAGGTTTCCTTTCTTTACCCTGGTAATATTTTTGCTAGCTTTCCTTGACGACTTTTTTCTGAAAGTTGCATTTGTAACAATCACAATTGTTTTCTCTGAAATCAGACTACTGAGATGTGTCTGCTCTGCGTAAAATTACGCATTAATTTTAGAGAGTAAAGTCATCAAAATTTGTATTTTTCACACTGACTAATTTGCATAAGAATTTACTAAAGATAAAACCACCCATGCAACACTACTATTGGTATACTTTCTTGCATGTTACAACACATGCTCATCACCAAAGCGATGCAATTGATACAGTAACAGGAGAGCAGGACTTGATGCTGACAAACATCTGACATAATTCCAAGTTCTCTAGAGAGCTCCTTAACTTGTGCTACATTAAGTTGCAATTTTTGTGAGAATGGTTTTTTTAATTATTTTGTGAAATACCCATTTCTTTGGAAAAAACCAAACAGAATGTCTAACATTTTCTAACATTTCTAACATTTTAGTTTAAAAATTTGATATTACACTTCTGGTACATGGAGGATATTGTCAGTTTTACTCTTTTACTCTCAGGTATTGCAGGAAGCCATGGCTCTACCCTGATTCTACAGCCAAATTGTCTCTGTGGTAACTAAACAGTGAGAGGAAAAGAACTTGGATAGCCAATCCCTAGCAGTGCTCCAGGTAACTGATAAAAATATCACAGATACAGAGATGGGAAAAACCCACAAAATTACTGTTGTGGTTTAGGAACAAGACTCTCTCTCCCCTCCTCCCACTCCCTCATGTGAAAGAAACAAAAGGCAGAGATTATGGGCTGGTATAAGAACAATTTACTAGTAACAACGACGAGATAAGAAAACAAACAGTAACAGCAACAATATCAATAACATAAGTATACGACAATAGGGTGATTTACATACAGAAATTGCTCATGGAGCCTGAACGGACATAGCACAACCATGAGACAATTAACAAAATGGTGAACGGACCCTGACGCAGTCCAGCACCTTAACTGTGCCTCCCCTGATGGGGGAGACTTTTTAGAGTCTTTGCCAGGAGTCCGAGAGACAGACGGGACTTCTGTATTTTCTCGGTCTTCAGGTTGTTTATTACATCTTATCAGTAATCCACATGCTGACAGCATAGCATGAAGCACAGCAAAATACAATAGGCGAAATGCAGGAAAGCGCAAGGCTTTTTAAAGGTAAACTAACCAATGGTCACTTAAAACGAAAGATATTTTCACTTTTCTACCAATTATCTTGTCATGTAGACAGGAACTGAAGAATTCTTTATCTAATCATCCCAAACTACTTCCACTGCAGAATATGGAGTAGTAGAAGAAGAAGGTCTGGAGAACAACAACAATCCTCCATTTTGAAGTTTTTTGCTTTTATCTACTTACTATATTAATAAAACCAAAAACTCTATAAATTTTTCACCCTGTGACAATCTTATATAGCATTCTATCACCTAGTTCACACCAGTGTAGATTCTAATTCTTCCCAGAGGGTAGGCAATTTTCTCCATGGACAAAGGTCAAAACCAGTGTTGTCCAGGGTGGGTAGAACCCTTCAAAACAGGCAGAGAAATACTCTCTGCACTCTGGGTTCCCACAGGACCCTTCATGGTGACACTTTTCTTCTGAAAGCCATGGCCCCCTCCTTCCTAGAAGTGAGAATCCCTTATTTCTCCCCCCAGTAGGTGGTATAGAATAACAACCCAGACATGTCCACAGGGCTCCACGCTTCACACCCTCATGGCTACTGAGAAAAAGGAGCTCTGTCTTGGCTGAAAACCAGGACAGTTACAAAAAATAAATTTTTTAAATTGAATTATATAGTGATGTTCATCTCTGCAAACTGCTCTCTTTAAGAAGAAGCAAACAAAAAAAGGAAAATTGTTTCTCATTAAATGAGGTCAATTAATCTCTTTCTGAACAACAGAAAAATGTTTAAAATTAAAAACAAAAAAAAGGAAACAATAGATTCGGGTTTTTTCTGAACAAAATCTGTATCTCTTAAGAAATAAATGCCAGCTTCAGCAGAAATGGCAAACACTGGAGTTCTCTTTTTTAGTGTTCCCTTGTTTTATTTGTGTGATTTCCCGTCTGGTATTCAATTATGCTAAAATATAAAGTCTACTTCTGTCACTGTGAATTTAGATTAAATGAATGTAAGTGCTTTAAAACATAAAATAAATGCATAATGTCAGAGTATTGGTTCATTCTAAGACTATTCTTTCTAAGACTTCTAAACTATACATAATTGTGGTGATAAATTCTTTTTTTCCTGCTTGCCACTCTGTTCCTGTCATTCCTAGCTGTATGAAAACCCTGCAATTAGTCTACTTGTTATAAACTGTGTGGATTTAAGTCTGCCTTTTAAATTTGATTGAAAGGTGTTCTTTTACAGCAGGTTAATTTAATCAAAAAGAAGTGCAAAGAAAATTTCTCCTTCCTGCACTGTTCTCACTTAAGAAATATTTATCTCTTGATTGCTTAGATTTGAGTTAATCTAATGGGTCAATGCAATTGGGATGATGGTGTAATCATACACTGGAAAGAACTTGCCAGCAACATGAATTCAATGCCCAGGTATAAAAACAAAACTAAAATAACCAAACAAAACTACAAAAACCCTAACACATGCCATATTTCTGCTGAAGATTCTAGGTAGGACTCTGACTATAATAACTGCAGCTTGTTCTGTGTGAAGACTTTTAAAATCATTTATGAAAACCAAAGAAAAGCTCAAGCAAGATGATTATGCAGCAAAAGAATCATGTAAATGATGGCAATCTTTTTGCAAATCTATGTTGCAAAAAACCAACTAACCAAAAAAAAAATCCTTAAAAAAATATAATGTATTTGAACGTCTATGAAACTTATATTTCAGTTAATTAATTGAAAGTTACATTACAGAAAAAAACTATTTTCATCTATTTTATGTTCTAAAATTAATTCTATGCTTGAAAAGTTTCATTATTAATATACTTCTCATTCTCACAAAAGTCACTGTCTTTGGTCAGTTCAGGTCATCTGTCCTGCCCATGTTCCTTTCTGGGTTTTTCAGCAGTTCTGCATGGGCAGAACACGAGAAACAAAGTCCTTGATTTGGGGTAAGCACTGTTCAGCATCAGCCAAGACATTGTCATGATCTGGTTATTAAAGCTCTTCAAAATGCCTCTGCTCAAATTAAGGTGCAACCAAGACCATATGCCAGCAACAATAGTATGGGTTTTATTTGAGTAAATATGAGAGAGAAAGAAATAGAAGATAGGTGGGAGGGACAGAAAGAGGGTGACAGAGACAGAATAAGGAAAATATCACTACTCCGTGGATCCCAGCAATGTTCTGTTGATCCTCTCCAGCTCATCTTCTTGGTGATGAAATTTCCCCCCAAAAGCATAAAATTTAATGGGTTACTATAGCTCAGGCTAGGTAGGAAAACCCAGGCACCGCGCCGGGCGGGGAGGAGTTTGCCATTATCTCTTACAACAGACTCCAGGTTTGTTGCATCACATGCAATCCTGTGGTGCAAAGCCTCAGGAATGACTCAAGGGGGCACTTCGGGGGGTCTTTCATGGATTATGACACCCCCTCAGCTGCCTCTCACATGAATGTCCCATGGACACAGCCTGTGGGCTTGGGGGTTCTGCAGTTGGGCCAGTTTGTGTAAGGGAGGATGGGTGTTCACTGCCTCTAACCAGAGGTTACACCCCAAACCTCCTCCCCCTCCTGCCTCATTTTGGGGGGGGCAGTCTGTGCAAACCTGGCTTCTGTGGCTGTGGTGTCCCCCACCCCAAAGTCAGCCAGGGAAGAATCTCTGCTGCATTTGGCTTTCTTGTGGATGCATTCCTCTCCTTCCTCCTTGCTTGTTTTTCCCTAGGCCTGAGATGATGAAAGAATGGGTTTTCTCTTTATCTAATCTTAGTGTTTTAACTTACAGTCCAAAGCCCCAGTCAAGTATCCTCAGGGAGGCTTCTTTGGTTTTAGCTTCTTTATACAGTTTTTGTTATAATGAGCAGAACTTTATATATGTTTGAGGCATGAACTATTTCAGTCTCTGACAGATATCAACATTATCAACGTGTTATCATGTTGATAACATTATTCTCAGCTTAAATCTAAAAACACAGCACTGTACCAGCTACTAAGAAGAAAATTATCTCCGTCAAAGGCAAAACCACTACAGGTGTCCAAAAAGTCCAGAATGGAAGAACAAGGATCAAGCTAATACAAATTTATATGAAATGGACCTTCCAATTTTTAGTTGCATTTATCAACAGAGACATCCTGGTTTATATACTTATGATACAAAAAAGAAAAAGAGGAAATAATAATAAAAAAAAGAACTGGGTCTTTAGCTGCTGTGTAGACTGAGCTTCATTTATGCCTCGGGGGTACCAATCTGTTGGCAAGGACAAGTAGGAATACCAATGTTCCATTCTTTCCATTCTGAATCCCCACAATTTAGGAAAATACAAATCTTTGCCAAGGAGGAGCATGCAGGAACTTTGCCAATGCAAGGTGTTCCAGAGATGCAGTTAATGAGCTCATCGTCTACATATTGGCTACATGCTGTCAGGAGCAGCTCTGAATGTCTCTCTGGGCAGCAAAACCAGGATATAATCCTTATGGGGAAATCCTCATAGCAAATTGCTTGAACAGCTACAACCACAATGTTCTTCATGTGCTTTCTGCCACCAGAGTCCTTCAGCTCAAAATAACTCTGGCTTCCACTAATAGAAATGATCTGGTGATCTATTTTTGTATAACATATTCCCAGTTATGGATTTTAGACAAAGATTTATTTATTATTTTCTTAGTCAGGAACTAGTTTGTTTCAAAATTAAGAAATAACCACGTTGATTTTATTGTTCTCAAAGTTGATATCTAGGCCAATTTGTTATTGTTTAATGGGTTTGAGGCATATATTTAGTTGGGAATTGGAGCTCTTTTTATGAACTGGAGTAATTAATTTGAGATACCCTGAGGATTTTATCTCTTGCAGTACACTGCTTTAGCTATAGATTCGGAAAGAATTATACCTATTGGAGGAAAATGCCTAAGGGAATTCTGTACAAATAAACAAACCTGTCTTCTCTGCATCCCTACTTCTTTTTTATGCATGATGCATTATATTGCTTGAGAAAATAACATTTATTCAGTGGACAGGGTTATCTGTGAAGTATAATGCTACTGTCAAATTTTATGCTTCTACTAGATAATAATTCTAATTGTTTGTGAGCAGGTCTTCATCAAGCTTTCTTCCTTATGTCTTTCTCATTTCCCCTCATGAACACAAAATTGTATCTTGCTACCTCAGGACTAAACCCAGTGTTCCCTTAGAACTCTGCTTTACATCCCAAAATATTTTGTGTGGTAAAGTTTAGACTAAATTAAAGAAAAAAAAACCAAACCTTAACATTGTGATGAAATTTTTCTGTTTTCCAAAACCAGGATTTTTGCAGGATGATTCTGTGTATTTCAATCAACCACTCTTTATCAAGTTATTAAACACAGCTGCTCCTCTACCAGCCCTTTATTTCCCTTTCCCCTCCTTTCTTCTTCTTTTCCTTTTTGCATGTATTTTCATTTTAATTTTCTATTTTCTTTTGGTTTTCTTTCTTCTTTTTTTTTTTTTTTCCCCTGGATTGTCTTACCTGGAGGTACAAAGATTCAGGATAAGAGTCTCAAAATACAAACTGTTATGAAAGCCCATGTTATTTAATTCACTCTGTGTTAGAAAAAGTTAGAATCTAAAATGTAGTATGAATAGTTAGACCACTACCATGAAGAGGTCCAAACACAGTTTCAATCAACTCAAGAATCACTGCTCTTTCAGTATCCCAGAAAAACTTCTCATCCTAGTACTTTGGACACTCTAAGGATCTCAAAAGCCATTTAGTCTTCATAGGCAAGCAGGCAACTGGACTTGATGAAAATGGCATCATTTCAGCTGGCAGATTTCAATGTTTTGGACAAATCTAATAAAAAGAGCTTTTTTTGCCTGTTTTTATTCTCTTTAACAGTAAAATGTTGAATGTGGGAGGAAAAAAAGGTTTTTTCTAAAAGATAGGTCAATACTATATGTAAAAAGGAAGTAGGTTATACCATTGATAAAATTGTTGATATTCTTAGTTCATGAATTGGCATCTCATGCTTTTCAGAAGACTAAATAAATATTTAAAATTCTTTTAAATATATATATTTTTTTTAAATTCAACCAGATGGGGGGGTTTAAACAGTCTGCAAATGTGTTAAAAATACACAAAAAATATAAAAACTATAGACAAGGCAGGTGAAGATTTAAATGCCCAGATGTATGAATGAAATGGAGCTTATTGGCCTGAATCTTAGTATCTACAAATGCACTAACAGTTCAGTAAAATACAAAAAGTTATTTTCTGCAGTTTGCTTTGGGGGATTTTGTTATTTGGGTCTTTTTCCCTTCACAATAAGCCTAGAGGAACAAGGACTGCTGTCCTGTGGTGAGGACAATTCCTTCAGTGTAGGAAGAGAGACCTTGGAAAGTTCAAGCTAAACTGAGGCTTGAGAACATCTCAGACATCCCTGTAGAATTTTAAGGTCATTAATTGTTACATATCTTGGAATTATAAATGTAATATTAATGCAACATATTTCAGCTTCTATGTCCTAACTAATGCAAATTATCTGGCCATTCTGGAGTGCATATAAACTTTGAAATACTATGTCAGACAGTAAAATAATTTGAGGTATGATCATCTAATTTTTAGAGCAAGCCTAGCCTCAAAAATATACTAATATTTGATCTTAAAATTAGCATAAAATTATTTGGTATTTTCTGCACACAATTATATAGCAATTATTTGGTTTCTGTATCATGCCTGAACCTTAATATTAATTTTAATCTAAATACCCTTAGGATATTTACAAGATGGGAAGTGTTTGAGAGTTTGAACAGAGTGCACATGTTATACATGTACTTACATGTATACATTGTGCCATCTGTCTCGGTTGTAGAAACCCTCACTCAGAATAATCTATCAAAACTTTCTTGAGTTCAGTTCAATCCTGCTTTAATTTGATAGTCTAATCATAAAAACCTCTTACTACATTTAGAATGAGTTCCTTGAATTTCTAGAAAACCATAAATAAATCAAAAATTCTGAAATAACATGTTTAATAGTGAGTAGTAAGTGATGATCGAACAGCCTTGATCCTCTGATAATGTGTTATAATAGTAATAGTTTAAAAACATAGTAAGAGAAAAAAGCTCTCAGCTGTTTGTAAGGTTAAATATTTTCAGCTCTGCCTTTCTTTTCCATTTTTTCTTCCTATTTGTTGTTTTCAGCTAGGGTGAATTCACCCTTCCACATGACTAGTGCAAGGTGCCATTCACCTCGTTATTTACACTGCTGTATCTTTTATCTTGAGCAGAATGTTACTTTGTGAGCAGACAAACTTTGAGTCCTTTGACAGAAGTATCTGTGAAGAGATCTTAGACTTCATTGACCGCCCTTCAGTGTTTGGAATTCACAGGATGACTGTGAATTTCTGGTATTAAATATGAAGCAAAATCTTCTGACAGTCTTTGAGGCACAAAAGGTGCAGGGACTCTAGTACATGTACTGAACTGTACTGAGTTCTCCTGAAAAGATAAAATGGATACATCCATTATTTATATGTCTCACACTGTACTCCAACTGAGCAACTTTTCCAATTAGCTGATATTCAGCCAAGTGCTACAATAAGATATTTGATCTGGTTTGCATATGTTGTGACATGCCTTTCCTTTTTATTAACTAGAAGATACTGAAATAGGTAAAAGACAGTTAGAGAAAAACAAGGAAAAATGGCATTTGTTTCCTCATTGCTGGAAGCAGAGAGAGTACAAAAAAACCCTCAACCCCTGAAACACTGCAAAAAGAGGGAATTACAATGCAGACAAAAAGAGACTGCAGAAGGCTAATGTGTGATAACATATAGGATGTAAAGCAGACTTAGTAAGCATCAAAGTATCATAAACAAGCAAACATACAGAAAAAAAAAACCCCAAATTAATCAAACCAAACCTCAGAGAAGTCCTTAAATGAGCATAAGAAAAAAATAGCTAAAGATTAAATTAATTTTAAAATTTGTACTCAGATCAAGAAATGCAAAACTGCTTGAAAACCCTCTTAAGAGCTGTCTCCTCTGGTCTGCCTATGAAGGAACACTGTTCTACAAGAAAAACTTTCACATCCATCCTTATTTAGTAGAATATGGTGAAGGGAGAATTATCATAGAATCATACAATGTCTTGTGTTGAAGAGACCTTAAAGATCCTCTAATTCCAACTCCCCTGTCACATGAAGAAGGGACACCTTCCACTACACCAGCCAGATGGGGCCCCATTCACTACGACCACTTGAGCCCTGACCTTAACACCAGTTTTCACCCAGTGCATAGTGAACCTGCTTATCCCACTGTTGGATAACATCTCCAGAAGGATGCTGAAAGGAACAGTATCAAAAGTCTTACTAAAATCCAGAAAAACTACATCCACTGCCTTCCTCCATCCAACAGGTGGGTTGGATCACCCACCTGACTTTATCACAGAAGGTTCTCAAATTATTTAAAAAGGTCTTTCCCTTTGGAACCCACATCGACTGTGCCTGATGATTGCATTATTCTTTAAATGACTTTCAGTAGCACCCAGTATAATACATTCCACAATTTTTCCATAAAATAAAGTTAAAATAACAGGTTTGTAGTTACCTGTGTTTTCCCTCATGCTTTTTTTCATGTATTGGAATGACTGTCTTCCAGTTAGCAGAGACCTCCCCAGAGTCCCAGGAACTTTGGTAGATGATTGAGAGGGGTTTAGTCATAACACCCACTAGCTCCACACCCTTCAGTACTGTGGGATGATTTCCATCAAGCCCTGTCGGTATTGTGAAGATTCAGTTCATAAAGCTGTTCCCTACAATTTCAGTGTCCACAAAAGGAAAGCCAGTGTTTGCACACTCGTGGTTCCAACTTAGGGACCTGGGCAGCCCAAAGTCTATCAGTACAGACTGAAGCAAGAAAACATTGAATGCCCCCTTTTTCTTCATCTCTGTTAGTTAGATGACCGTCTTCATTGAGATAAGTCTGAATTTATTTATTTATGTCAGTGCATGGACTTGATATATGTTTTATAGATGGGAGACAATTACTTAAAATTTTCTAGTCTTTCTTGTCTGTCATTTCAATTTTGATGAAGCAAAATGTATAGCCAGACCTCTTTAACTGTTTCCAAAGGTATGGTTATATTGGTAGATGGAAGAGAAATTGTAACAGCTTTCTTTTCTGACAGAAATTCTCCCCAGAACTGCCAAGCTGTAAATAGGTACATGGTCATTTCAGCTAAAAATTCAGAAGGCTGCCAAATACACAGTTAGCTACATCACTGACTTCTGAACTACTGACTCATTACAGTTACAGCATAGCAGTTTCTATGTTCAATTTCTTATTTTGTCTTTGACCTTTACCTGGTGTTCCAGAACTAAGAAAAGAAAAAGGAAAAGGTTTCTCTAGCCCTTTCCTAAGAGTATTCTCAGTCTATGTATATGATGAAGTTAGATAGTCAATACAAACCCTTACATCTCCATTTACTTACTGAATCTTTGGTGATTAATGCAGATGAAGACAAAGTATAGTAATTTGGACAGGTATGTATTATCTAAAAAACTTCATAGAAATGCATTTGTGCAGTAAAGTTTTTCACTGAACACGTAACCACCTGGATTGTGCAAATAGAGTACAAGTGGGCATATGCAGCAATACACAACAAGGAGACATTCATTTTAAAGAAAAGACCTATACATGCTATACTACTCACACTTGCACAATTTCATAATCAGTGTATAATATATATATAATATATAATAGATAATAAGATATATAATATATATCTTATTTCTGTAGTGGTTTTAGTGAGATTCAATAGTATACAATAATAGTATGTGAAGACTCTTCTTTTCCCACTCACTTTCTTGCCCTTTTTTAAAGACTCAAACCTCTTTTATATTCAGCTTGAATGTCTGCTTCTAATACTGTTCTAGAGCACAACAATTTACAGGGAATTGAAAAAGCAATTTTCTTTGGACAGCTAGCTATTCTCCCTAATTTTCACCTGCCAAACTCTTTTCTATGAATGTTGACTCAATCAGATAAAATGCAGGCTTTAAAGATGTTTGATTAGCTGCCTGGCTTACCTTTAGCTACTCACTTTGTATGTAAAATGTCTACATACCCACTGTTCTTCACTTTCCACTTTTCACTGACAAAGCTTTCCCCAGAGCTGCAGCGAGCAATGTGGGCATGAGCTAAGACAATAAGCACTCTTCATTTATGGACTGCTGATAACTTCTGACTTATTAAGTGAAACAAGAATTCAGCAATAGTAAAAGCAGTATGTATATTACTTACAATGCACACATTAATTTTTTTTTTTTGTTAGTTCAGTTCTTTACATCAATTCATTTGAAATCACTGCAATAATGACTGAAGAAAAACCTTTACATATTTCTCCTGCTGTACAATGACATACTTCCCAAAAAATGAAAGCCGAGTGGTATATCACTTATTTTATAAGATTCACTTCCCATACAATTAAAGGTTTTGCCATCATGAGTTACACTGAATAGCCTCTTCTTTTGTAAACAATTCTCATGATCTCAGTGGAATGACTTAATCAAGTAGTCTGTTTAAAATATTAGAATAGATGACTCACAAATTTTCACATGGAATATAAAAAGAAACTGAGGATCTTAATACCTCTAGAATGTTGCCTAATATTTATGGCACTAACTGGGAAAAATATTACCTGCTTATATTCTCCGTTGTTAGCTATTATAAAATGCTGAAAAAACTTTTTAAGTTTATAGAATGTGGGCAAGCTGTTAATGTGAAAATGATGAATGTGACCTTGTGTATATATGATTGTAATTGGACATGTTTTAGACATTGAAAGCTAAGTTTCCATCAGATGAAAGCAGAGTTAAAATTAACTAGATAACTGAAGGACCTGAAAAGCTAATAAACTAAAATTTAATTAAATAAAATTGGTGGCACCCAATTAAAGTAATTGTGCTCTGTCTAGGAGCTGCTTTGAGTCTCTGGAATACTATATCAGTAGACATATTCAAATTAGCTTTGTAAAACTATTATGCATTCATTCAAAGCATTGCCTTTCTGCTTCCCTCTGTTTTATGACCAA
Source organism: Corvus kubaryi (assembly GCF_017639235.1). Taxonomy (NCBI): domain Eukaryota; kingdom Metazoa; phylum Chordata; class Aves; order Passeriformes; family Corvidae; genus Corvus; species Corvus kubaryi. Next base: position 19,217,241 of record NW_024580667.1, on the reverse strand, counting down.
GTTAATATATATGTTTTCCTTCCCTCTGCAATAATTCTAGTGCCCCAGTGTAACTACAATTTTTATCTTTAAAGTTATTTGAAAAAGAAAGAAAAAATATGTTGCAACTGTCAGTGTAAGCTGACAGAACGTAACTGAGATTTCACAAGGAAATCTCAGAGACTCTGTAGAGCTTTCTATTTTTTTACTTAATCAATAAATAATTCTGTTACTATATACAGTATTTTGTATTGCAAAAGAGAAAAAATATTCAATTCCTGTCATAAGCTTATTTTAAACTTCACCTTTATGGCTTCATTTTGCCTGTATGGAGCATTATTAAAGAAACACACAAATTTAAAGACTGGAAGTCTAGTTGCAAACTTAAATTTGTCAAACATTTACTAAATATTTTTCCACTTTTTCCTGGATCCTGAATAAGTCATTCACATCTACTCCAATTTTAATTTCACTTAATTTATTTTTGCCCATTCATGGTATTTCAGATGAGAGATATCATATTGCCTCTTCACTATCATTTCTCTAATGTCAAAACTGAAGTTCTTTTCGATTTATTTTTCTATTTTTTCACTGATTACTTTTACTGGATTTCTCTATAGCCATTTCAGACTTTCTGGAATGTGTGGGAATAAGAATAGCCATGGATTTGAAGATGCAGTTTCACTATTGCCTTGTATATATAATTAATACTACTGTGGCTTGACTCTGCATGCTGTAGTATGTTCACTCTAGGATTAAATTTACCACTTCATGGCATGAAAAACACAGGCAGTTTTGTAGTTTGTTCCTCTCTCTCTCTCTCTCTCTGCATCTCTCTGATTAGCTACAGCTTATTATCTGTTTAATGCTGTGACTTGCCTAATTTATGCTGAAGTAACTCTGCCATGAAAGCATGATTTTCATCTCAGTTAATGCAAAACACATCTAAGTCTTCTCCCTTCAAATTTAAAAGTCAGATTTTGTATTATTCACTCAAAAAAAAAAAAAAATCAGAAATTGTAACTTTTTTTTAAAGTGAGTGCTCTTTTCAAAACAAAAACCCCTCTTTGATATCAATTTCCACATGCTCCTATATGGAACATGTTCTCCTAAAATGGTGATATTCAAGAAGACCATAAGATTTTTCTGACCAAATAGAGGCTCGTCTAATTTACAGATATTTGTTAATTAAACTCCCTTTATAAAAAGAAAAAAAATTCACTTCCAAAGCTGAATTTTGTCTCTTCCTTAACTAGGCGTCTTAAGCAGACCATGTAAAATAGTTTTCATAATACACCCTTCCAGACAGTAAAAAGTATTGTCATCATAGACATGTTTGTTGGAGCAAGGCAGGGAGGTTTTGTAATATACACTGATCATGTAAATGTGTATTTCATGGCATCAAATTACTTCTGAAGTAATTCCATATTATCTGTAGCTATATATATTTTGGGTCATCGTTTTCAAAAAAACTACTGCTTTCATATTGTTTTAAGTAGAGCCAGAACACTTTGACTAGATTTGATTTAGACAGTTAGGGGGTTCTTCTTTTTACTACAAAATTTAATCTTATGTTCTTTTTATATCAATATAGTTTCTTACTATAAGCAAATCAATATAGTTTCTTACTATAAATCAAAATTGTCTTCCACCTAAGTGGATTTTGTGTGAGGGGGAAGCAAAAGGGTCAAAGCTACAAGTTGTACCTGAATACTTAACAAAGCTTTTTTATTTTCTGCTGGAAGTTGAACACAAGTTCAAAAACAAAAAAAATTTACACTTGACTGTCTTGTAAACAAATAACAAAACCAAACTATGTGTCTGTGAGTGCCTAGCACTTTGCATAGTGTGCTAGATAAATAATTTTTGCTTTTGGTGAGGTTTTTTATTGGCTTGTTCATTTGGCGTTTTCCCCTTACAGGTTATCTTAATAGATGCATTCCATTATGTCATAGATAAAATGATGTCATTTGTGTCTCAAGAAATATTTTTCAGTAGAGTTAACATGGCAGTAGCAGTTTATTTCTGTAGTATTTCTGTTCCATTAATATGTTCACTCAATCATTATTTGCTTTGAAAACTATACAGATATTGGAATAAGAGTGAAAAAGATTCATCTTCTCATGAATGAAAGTGTCAGAGTTTAGCCCTCCTCTGCTTTCAGGACTTCTGTCATGGTATTTTCTTTCTTTTTACTTTTCAGAGAATAATTCTGTTGATTAGGTATGCAAAAGACTAATGTTTGATTTTAGAAGTTTATTTCAAGAATTACCTGCAAATAAGCTATCCAAAGTCTGTTGAAATCAACAAAACACCGGAAGTTCATAAGAGCCTGAAGCAGGTCTCTATGATTGGGAATGAAAATGATGGCATTTTCCCCCTTTTGTTTTTATTTCTTCTTTTTTTGTTTTTTTGAGAAGGTTGAGTTTTGTTGGTTTTGTTTTGGTTTGGATTTTTTGTTACATTTTCTTTTGTTGGGCCCTTTAAGAGAATAGTTTGACTACTAGAAATATATTTCCTACTCCTTAACACAGTGCTGTCTGGTTTAACACAATTTTGCATGTGCCATTTTACCAGAAGGCCCTAATTTATTAAAAAAAACCCCAAAAACCAGCACCTAATCTACTGATCCTGACTGGGATAGAGTTCAAGTTCTTCACAGAGTACAGTATGTTGCATATTTGTGATGAAAACATTGTTGATAACATCAGGATGATTTAGCTACTGCTGGACAGTTCTTGCACAGTGTCAAGGTCTTCCAGCCTGGAGAAGAGAAGGGTCCAGAGAGGCCTTTTAACAATACCTAAAGCCTTATTTCAATACCTAAAGGAGGCCTACAACACAGTTGAAGAGCAACTTTTTATAAGGGTATGCAGTGATAGAACAAGATCTGATGGCTTTAAATTGAAAGAGGACAGGTTTAGATAAGAGATTAGAAAGAAATTATTTACTGTGAGCATGGTGAGACACTGGAACAGGTTTGCCAGAGGATCTGTGGATACCCCATCCCTGGCAGTGTTCAAGGCCAGCTTGGATGGAGTTCTGAGCAACCTGGTCTAGTGGGAGGTGTCCCTTCCCTTGGCAGGGAATTTGGAACTAGGTGATCTTTAAGGTCCCTTCCAACCCAAAACATTCAGTGATTCTATGATTCTTTCCTGCCTGTCATGATGCCTTGCCTGTGAGTAGGCTGGGGATACACACAGGAGGAGTCATTTACTTAACTGACCAAAAGGATTTCCCTTACCACATTGTTCTCATCATTACAAAATGGAGAAAGAATAAGAAAGTGGGGTACATACTTCATGGCATTTGTCTTGCTAAGTAACTGCTGTGTGTGGTAGAGCCCAGCTTTCCTGGAGATGGCCAAACATCTCTGTGTATGGGAAGCAGTGAATGAGTTCCTTGTTTTGCATTGTTTGGGCAGCTTCTTTGTTTCCCTATTATCTTAAGCCCCGAGGTTTTTTACTTTAAACCTTCTGATTCTCTTCCCTATTCCACCAAAAGGAAGTGAGTGTCTGGGTGGTGCTGAGCTGCCCACCAGGGTTTAACTACGACAAGTAAAAAAATATGCATTACGAATTTAAATTAGCTTGAAATTGTCATCTTTATTTCGCTTTGGAACCAAAGGCAATATTTGAAAACAAGTGTTGTCACCAGCAATTAACCCAAAATTAGGATGGATAAATGCAGAAAAAGATTCTATTTCTCTCCTGAACTTCCTTGATGAGTGAACTTTCTAAGTGCTTCCTCCTGCTGTGTATTTCTCTTGCAATCTTATCTATTTTTCAGCTGGGATATCCTTGCACTGCAGACACTGAACAGATTGTTACTCCTCCTTGGCAAAAGATAGCAAGATGGTAAGAGATCTCTCCTGATAAGAATCCTGCAGGTAGCACAGTTTAGAATCATGGGCTACTGAGAAAAAACACAGGAAATGTCTGAAGCCTCATGTATCTAAACCAGGGAAATCCAATTTTTCCACCATTCCAATAATGAGATATTAAATGTATTTTTGTCTGTATTAAACTTTTAAAAATTCTACACTAAAATAAAATCTTTTTATATTCTATTTATACCTTATCTAAATATAGTAGGATTAATAATAGTAGAATTCAATTAACAGTCATACGTTTATGTTTAAGAGCTGAGAAAAACTAATGAACCAAAATTAACACATTGGTTTGTGCTGGTTGAGTTTATGAATGATATACCTGAGTCACAAAGTTGGTTTTATGAAGAGTGTTAAAGGGAACCTTAAGATTATAATCTAGGTATCAGTTGCATTCAAATTTTTCAAACCATTGTGTTTCCACAATTGCCACTGAGTGAGAAAAGCATGCCTCTAGAGTTTTCCAGCAAAAAGTATTAGTATTGAGTATTAGGAACACACATCGTAAGGCACAGATAATTTGTCCTTTTGGATAACCTTCTAGGGTTCTGGTCCCATGGCCAACTGGACAAATCTGGTTGAATTTAAGAGCTTCCAACACAAAGAAGCATATGAAGATTTTTAGAACTGTCTAAAAGAAGAATTAGGTTAAGTTATGGGTGTCCCATCCCTAAAAGTGTTCAAGGCAAGGTTGGATGCAGCTTTGAACAATCTGGTCTACTGAAAGGTGTCCCTGCCCATGGTAGCAAGGTTGGAACTAGACGATCTTTAAGGTCACTTCCAAACCAGGCCATTCTATGATTCTTTAGTTCTATGATACTATGAAGATGTAGAAAAGGAAGAGGACATCACTTAATATACACTTACCTGAGATAACTCCTCAGGGAGTCTCATCAGACCAGGAAATGAAGTCACCCTGAAAGATAACTCTGGGTAAAAATGGCCTGCCTTATATTTTAGCAGTACCTGAGAGTCATCTTCTCTTATGGTAAGTATTTAGCATAAATCAGATTAATTCTGCTGTAAGAGTTCATGCTTCTGTCCTTATCCATAAAAGGAACCTCTGAGTGGCTGACTGAAACCCAAGTGTCTACAGCAAAAATCCCTAACTTTAGTCTTTGAAGATTTGTTTCAACTAAAGTTAAAGCATTTCAATTCTTGTACCTTACACAGTGGGAAAATCCTCTTGTGGTAGTTGTATAGAACTTCAAACGGACAAAAGAACGCAGAAAACAAATACACTTTAAAATTGTTAAATTTTAACCACCATATTCTTAATTCTTTCTAATGTTGGTGGTAGTGCATTTTTCAGGGCAAATTTATTATTTTGGATTTCAAAGAAGGGCTGCAGAAAGTAACAAAATTTCAGAATTAACAGTCATGTGGTGCTTCTGCTACCAAACAAATTTTGAGAAAGCTGAAGTAGATACAAGAGGACTATCCTAACGAACTTTTATATGCTTTATATATCTTCTGAAGGATGACTTTGTGCAAGGACAAAGTTGAGAAGTATCAAGGTTGTGGGTAAAAAGGTGAGATATAAATTATATATTCTAGACTGTTTTGTTGCAATCTACTAGATGGTAGGTGCTGTTCTGTCCTAGGGTTCTTCAGTTGAGAGTTTTATACCAAGTTTCTCTTTCCACATGCTTGCACTCCCTCAGTACGCTTTATTTATTAAGAATACTGTATTAAATTAATTAGTTTTTTCCACCTTAGTGACTTAGAGATTATGCTGGTAAAGTTTGCTAATTGTAAGAAGAAGCCCCAGGTGTCTTATCAATCTTTTTCTTGGCTACCAAGGCAACAAGCAGAAGACTTGGAGTTGGCAGCATGATTACATCAGCTCATATCAAAAAACTGCTATATCAAGAGCAAATAAACATGCTTGTATTCTGCCTTGTATGTGGTGAATAACTACATTAAATCAATCTCAGCTGTCTGTCAAAGTCAAATTTATTAAAGCCCAACACTGCAGCTGAACTGAATTTTTGAAATCAATATGACGGATGGCTAACGGCATGAGGTTTGAACTTGCATTTACATTTTGAAAGACTGACCTTTTCCACTGTCTTTGATTTTTCTTTAATGGGCACCCTTCCGAAACTTGAAAAGTAAGAATGAATGGCTTCTTAGCATTATAGAAGCAATACAAACACTATGCTGTTTCTTCCAGAATTTTATAAACCACAAACGAAAGCAGAAACATAAAACAGCAGAAATAAACCCTCCATTTCTCAACCTGTCAGCTACATAAAAAAGGCCCATTAAAGCAGAGTAAGTGGCACACACAAGGGCAGCTGCTGCTACAGGAAAACTTCATTGCAAATATACGGTAAATCAGAGACATTTCATTTTTATTAATTTAAAAATATACCTAGAAACCCTGCCAGATCAATCAAACTGACTCTCTAGCCCATGACTTCCAAGCAACTGTACCTTGTTGGCTCCAAAATGCCATAAGATTATTTGACTTAGAGCTAACTTTCCTTCAGTGCTTGAATATTTGAAAGAAGGAATGTTTTCAGGGCTTGGAGAAGATGAGCTTTTAAAAAATTAAAAGGCTTCTGTCTTTTTTTTTTTTAACATTTTGAAAATGCCATCCACTCAAAGTAGAATTGTGTGATTTTATTAGATGTGTTCCTCCCCATAGATTATTCTATTCTGGAGATCTGAAGGACTGTATGATCTCAAGTCACCTATGTCTCTTTATTAAGCATGAAGAAAAGGGAAGCAGTAACAACTCATGGAAAACAAAAAATTAAAACCTCCTATGATTAAGAAAGAGCTGCAAGTCTGGACCTTGTAATGATGTAGCTACAGGACATTATATTTTATTTAGTTGTGTAACTACATTCAGCAATTCTTGCCCGAAGACACTTTTTCCTGCTTCTGCAGTACAGTTGACAACACTTTCTATTGGAACACTGTAGCTGTTAAATGTGCATTTAATTAAAACATTTCAGATAGGGAAAACAACTGTGTAAAAATAATTTAGAATAACTAGATTGCTATGATATCTCTCAGAAAATTATTGAATATATGCTAGTTGAATTTTTAAATTAAAAATAAAATCATTTTTCTTACTGTCTTCTTGGAGTTTGTTTTCCATATAACAGAAAGTTTACCAATAGTATCAAGGCTTATTGACAGAAAATTTACTTAAGGTCTTAATTTGTTTAACTGTGAATCCAACATACATGAATTAATGTGTAGTTTGTTTCACATTGCCTAAAGAATGTGGTGTTCTGGTTTTGAAGTAGCTAAATTGGGGAGTATAAAGAAAAATATGAAAATAAACCCACATTTATTAAGTCACAATGGAAATCTTCTAAATAGAATTTATAAAAGATTAATCAAAAGACATTTTTCCTTTCTGTTATTATACACTTTTGTTTCCTAAAACATATTAACTAATGAGTATAAACCAAAGAAAATTTAAGCTTACAATAAAACCAGAAATAAAATAGCAACTCCGTCGGCATGTTCATTCATAAAGCCCTACTGCAAAGATTAATACTGAGGGGAAAGAAAAATTAACTGAACATAGACTATGAACTAAAAAAGTATCACCCTCGTAAGAATTTTGCAACTTTGTAAATGGTTCTAGGTGGTCTTGCATGAACAAGGGGACTGGACCAGTTGCCCCTCCAACATCCCTTCCAACCTCTGGCAACCTGTCATTCTGTGATTCTGGTGAATAATCTCTTCATTATATAGATAAAACTTTTTTTTTTTTTTATTGGCTGTGGCTATCCATTGAGGGAAAAGAAACAATGTCATGTGATCTGGGTAGGGATTACATCATGCATAAAAGAAAATGATACAGATTTTATAAGGGTAATTCAGAAGCAGGCAGTGAGTCAAGCTATAGCTGAGCAATTCTGAATATGGAAATAAATCAAATACTGCTCAGAGACAATTTACAAATAAAAGATTATATATGCCAAGTGTATTACACACTGTGAACAGTCTGCCCAGTTCCTTCTCTAAGTGAGTCTAAGCTGCTGTTTAAACATATTTTAAGAATGTAGCATGCCTCCTGGAGCATGTCTACATGCAAAATAGTATCTTTGCTAAAATAAAGCTTTTAAATTTCAAATGTGGCAACTGCTCTTCTTTGCTCAGAGTAGGTAAGAAGAGCTTCTAAATATCAAATACATATATGATGAATGATGCCACATATTGGGATAGTACTGAATACCAGATAACACAGAATAGCAAATAACAATATCCAGCTGTTGAAAACAATTCATTATTTTTATGATTTCACAGTATTCCTCTAGGTGCTTCACACAAAAAAAGAAAGCAGAAGTGATGCTTTCCTTGGATGCTTAAACATCAGAGGTTAAGACAGTAATATGTAATTTAGCACATCTTGTGATAAATGTTGAGTCTTTTCTATTAATGCTTGGAGAGGTTTTGGGGGAGTAATATATTTTCCTAAGTCATACCATCCCCACCAACCTTCTTCTGATCTAGAGAAGGACTTGAATTGCTACAAATATCCATCTGTTGCAATGTACTTTTATCCCCACAATGGCTGTATCGGGGCTGACAAAGTTATCATGTTCCTGATCAAATCCTACACAGCTGCAGGAGGTAGGATATAGCCAGTTTATACTGCCTGCCACCTCCATGCTGTGGAATCTGTGGGACTGCACATTCAGAAAAGACTGAAGGGCAGGTACGACTCCTCTTATCCACTTACTGCCACTTGTTTTCACCACTCCCAGTGACGGCAGTGGTCTGTCCACAAGTGGTAGTGGAAAAGATGGTAATACGCACATGTCAAACACTAGAGATGCAGGTAATTGGCTGGTAATTTTCATCATAAGTGTAAGTGGACAAACAACTCAAATGCTGCTTTTACAGTGTAGAGTTTCAGCACAATTTTGTTACATTTTAGTGTGCATTTTAGGGCCAGGTTACGAAGGGGAGGTGATGGTGAGTGAGAATTCAGGAGTTTTCAGAATGAGGCAACAGTTGAATGAGCAGGAGTGTTGATAAAGCATGTGAAGTATAGTGAGTACATGGAAGTGGGGGACAAAATAGGCCTGGAATACCAACTTTCAGTGCACTGGGAAAGACTGCTGAAAAAGGGAATGAAAGTACGTCATACAAGACTGAAAGCCAAACAGAAGTTTCCTGTAACATTTTTTTATTTGTCAGTGCACATTTTCTTCTACTATTTGGCCTTTAGGATCTTAGATTTCTTTTTTGAATGGCTTTGTTTCATATGTTTCCAGAGATACAACTTTGGCAGAAAATCCACTGATATTTAGGACCACTGCTCAGTGGAAATGTATTGCTAAATAAGTCCTGCCATCTAAAGTATTTAGACACCTAGTGCATTCATTTTGATAACAGATAGGCATCCAAGGGTTCAAGTTTGTGTGTTTCAACGAATATTGTTTCAAGCGTGGTTTCACTAGGCTAAATGCTACCATACAAGGATTTTTAATACTGTAGTTGTAATGGTTAAAAAAAGATTGCCCTATCTGACATAGTTATACAAGTAAAATCTTGTAAGTGCCAACCAAGCCCTTGCCTGTAGGAAACTAAGTCGGAAGACTATGTCTCCCTTGAAAGCACTGTGTAAATTTACAGCAGTAGATAAATGATGCAATTGGAAAAGTATATTTTTTATAGATTTCTCTGAGAGTAATGTAGGCTGGCTGTGAAAGCAGTACTTTTAGAGGCTGAGAAGCTCATAAAGGGAGATGGTGGAGCTATAGGCCATTAATATAAGCAAGCAAGCGTCCAGTAAAATGTGATGCAAATGAAATATGAGCTGCCTAGGAAGGCTTTAATCAGGTTGATGTAATAGCATAGATTTTGTGTAAAAGTAGGAACATGCTTTTGGACTTACTGACTTATTTTTCTTTTTTATTATTTTTTCCAGCTGGCTTACCCTTCTATCAAAATAAATTAAAGCAAAACAAAACAAAACAAGAACTAAAGAAATATGGATGTTAGTGCCCAAGTGCAAGCAGTGAACTAAAAAAAGAAAATGCCTTGAAATTTGGCTTCTCAGCAGATTCAGATACTGTACCCATTAGAACTGAGTGTTCAGAGAAGGTGCCACTCTCTATAGTGCTGATCCATTGTAAAAAAGAAGGAAAATTTGAAGTCAATCAGTTACCACTTTTCAGTGAAGAAATCAGAAGATGTGCCATTTTTGACATTCCATCCTAAAGAAAGTTCACCAGCATTACAGCAGTCTTAATATCCTCATGCCATTAGTAAGAGGAGATTTGAGAGACATGTGAATTCTCAGATAGGAGATGATATTATACTTTTTAAACAGAATGAAATGTTCACAAATACTAACTAATACAGATTTGGATGGTTAAACAGAAAGAGAAGTATGTTCTTCATTTTACTATTATGCTGCACTGTTGATCTTCCTAAGATAATGCTGATAAAATTTTCACAGATCTGTTGCATCAAGGAGAGGAATTACTTGCCTTGAGTATCAATACTAGCTGCTCCATAGGGAATTTTTTTACATAGGGCATGGTTTTCCTTTCAGAGGAATTTTATTATGATTGTTATTGTTGCTGCTATTATTATTAACTTGTATTTGAATATCTGTTACTCTGCCTTCTATATGCCTAACACTATGTAGTATTTAAGAATATGCTTCTCTGCATTGTGTGGCATTTAAGCATAATTATTGGGTTTTGCAACAGTAACGAAAAGTCTTGCAATGAATAGCATGTAAGTTTTAATGTGCAACTTTTACAACTGAATCTCAGTATAGATGATTATAGAAAAAAAGTGAACAAGTTTGAACATACACCAGGTAAAACATGCAAACCTGTAAGATGGTAAAAAGGCATGAACTGCACCCCACTTCCACCCTTGCCCTTCACAGAGGGTTTTAAGAACAGATTCCACCTCTTTGCTGGTCACTCTATTTCATCTGCATGACCTTTCCTTTCAAGACGAGATCTCTTCGGTTTGTAGCCTCTCTAAAGCAACACGTAGTTTTTAGCCAAGTCAAGAAGTCAATGTCCAGCTTATGCCTCCTAAATCGAGTTTTTATATCACAGACTGGATGTATATATGAAAGAAATCACATCCTTTCATTTTCTCAGAACAAAAGGGTTTAGAAGATGCCTATATGTGTTTGTGTTACTGGTCAGAAGATGAAAAAAATCCAGTTAAGGAGCTTTCCATTGAGAATGCTTTCCAGTATCTGACAGGCAGAAGTTAAAATTAGTAGACTTACATTCAAATTTTCCTGTGTGTATAACTGAGCGCTTTCCACATGCCACTAGTTGTAGCCTCAATAAATAAGAATAGGATTTTGGGACTAGAATTAAACAACATCCATTAAGTCTTCAACATTGTAAACATAACCAATTTTTTTATGCCTCTCTCTAAGAGAACTTCAACTATTAATACAATTTCATATAAACATCTTTGTTAGAGTTCTAATTTCAGTAGGGTGTGGAAGAATTTTTTCAGGACTCCTCAGTTTTGAAAATTCTTCCAAATATTTTTATTTGCTTAACTTTGGTGTAGACTTGCTGATCCAAATGTCTGGTGTTCACATTCTGTACTAGTTTGACAACAATCCAGTGGGAGGCACCAAGTCAGAAAAACAATTTAATAGGGAAATTTAGAAGAATAAATAAATAAAGGCAGAAACCACTGGTTTAAACGGACAGAGTCAGAATACAACCTGACACCCTGTTAGTCAGGGTGGTGGTAGCAGTCCGATAAGGTGGTGGCTGCAGTCCTCCTGAAGTGGTGCATATGGTTCTGTTGAAGCAGTGATGCTGTAGAAGGGTCTGCTCTTCCTTGGAAGGTCCAGTGGTAGCTATGTAGCTCCTGTCCTCTGGGAATCCAGTGGAAAGGGCATCTGTGGTGTTTGGAATCTCAGATTATATCCAGGATGGAATGCTTGGTTCCTCCCTCTGGGTGGAGCATGTCACAATGGGATGATGAGTCATTAAGCAAGGCGTTGATTGGGCTCATTAACAGAAGATAGTCCGGAGGGAGGAGGCAAGGAAACACTGCCCCACCTGGTTTCAACAGCTCATGAGGATGGTAATAGAATACACTGCAACCCAGGACATATTTATAATAAATTTAAGATGATTTTCCAAAATTGAGCCTATGGAGATGCGGTTTTGTCAATTTGCATCCAAATGCTCTTTTGATAACTTCAAAAGGCAAATAAAAATATCCTCCATTCTTCTTTAGTAGAAATACACTCATTCTGTAGGTGAATCTAGAACTACACAAAAATTTATCTAGAAAGCAGCTATCCAGAAAGAAGTTGTACTGCACGCGAGGAAAAAAATTTGAAGAAAATTGTTGTTCAAAAAAAAGGTAAAAAAGCACCAGGAAAAACTGCAAATTCAAGTTTGAGAAAAAATAAAATAAAAGAGGGAAAAAACTTTGACAAAATCTGCTATAATGTGATGCAAACATAGTTTTCAGAGCAACCATAATTGGCACACGTTGCATGATTTTTAATGGCTCATTGTATTAATATTTACTATGTAACCCATGAAAGTGCATTTAATTATATGAATGCTGTAATGAATCTAGTTTCAAATAGATGCTTGCCAAATACTGCACATAATGTTATTCAGAAATATTTTTTTACTCTGAAAAACTTGGGAAAAAAAGCAGTAGAGATTGTACTGTCTGTAGTAAAATTAAAGCCCCACAAACTACCTACAGTTAATTCCCAGTTAAGATTGTGTAGCAGATTTTGGTTAGATGACTTTTAATGTTCTTACCAAGAGAAGTGGTATTGAAAAATAAATTTTTCACAAGTGCCCAATAAGATAGTTGGTTACATATTTTTCCTCAATATTGAATTTCAAGTACCACACATACAATCATATGAATGAACTAAATTAGATTATTATATGCTTTAGTATGATTTTATATTAATTTTACCTGAACTTTAAAGTGTCTAAAATACAACAGAAAGAAAAATTGAATTAAATCAAAGGCCAAAATAGTCTTGACTGTTATTTTACATCTTAGCTATGAAAAATGGTTTTCAGGTTTTTTGATTTTTTTTTCTCAGTCTTTTGAGTCTGATGCTTGGTACCTGCTGTGACCTGGAAAAAAGAATACATCCCTTTCCTTGCTTCTTGCTGCTTCGAATTTCTATAGCCTTCTCTGCTTCCTGAAGGTAGAGCTTGAGACCCATCCCTGTAACAACTGAAAATTCATTAGCACTCAAACAGTTATGAAATCTTCCTGTAGGGTACTGTTTGACAATGAGAACTTCAGATATTATGAATGCTTTCTTCACTCTGTGAAAACAGAACTTGACACTACAAATATGTTTTTAAAATTCTCAAGTTCTAACTTTTAGGACGAAACCCAAAGTACCGCAAAGGTTTCTTCAAAAAAGAAACATAGCTTTTCTTCTTTACCTGACATGTGTTAAAGAAAGAATGACCAGTATACTAACATAAGTTTGCTGAATGTGTACCTACCTTGTATATAACAATATCATAAATGCAACTTCAGGCAACAAACATCAAGAAGATTCCAACCTTTCATCTCAAGTCTCTGAAGAGGAGAAGTATATTGCATAGTCAGGTGGGTACTTACCTAACTAGCTGGGAAGTGCACCACTTGTGATGTGACACGACATTGAACTTCAACACAGTAGGCAGTGTTCCACAAAGTGCTCAGACGTTTAAAAACATTTCTATCCCATTTTAAAAGTGTGTTGTACCCAAAATTACATAGTTACTTTTCATAGTCTTCTTTTTCATTAATATGGATGACTGTGAAAGATGTTACTATTCTATGTATTTTCTGAGGTTATTATGATAGCTCATGAAATCTGCATTTAATAATTCCTTAAGATCTACTCTCTGCTGCTTCTGAGCCAAATCAGCTGCTCCTGTAACTTCCTAAAAGTTTCTGTATGGTTAGTACATTAAATTTTGTCAAGGGAAGGTCTATTTCATTTAAAAATAACTATTTCATTTACATTTATATAGTTCTATTCAAATCAGATGACTTCTAATGAAAAATTCAGAATTCTATGAATAGCAAATTTTCCTGCTGAACATTTTGCAGAAAGAAAATATTTTCAATTATTTGCTTTTAGTTTTTAAATAGTTGACTTCATATTTTCCTTTTTTCCTTTGCTTCCTTCAGAAAGTATAATGCAGTAAGTCAGAAAAGAAAAATAATATGTGCAGGTTTCCCTAAAAGCATCTTTCTAATGGTGTGACCCACTCACCTATGCTAGGAAAGTTTCAATGGTCTTTTTGAAATGCATAATTAAACACCTGCTATTGTTTGCAAGCCAAATGCTTCAACAGTAATATTCCTACTGTTATGCTTTTCTAATGTAGTGGGAAAATGAAGAGGGTAGAATCCATTTAAAAGTATAAAATGTTTCTATAATATTTTCCATAATAACAAAGAGAACCTCCTCCTCAAATAAGCTTAATTTAATTTTATCATCTGAAAAGTTAGGGAGTAATCTTGCCTTCATAAGAGGTAAAATACTTGGAAAACTGACTTCAAGAGGACCCATGATATTTTTAGCATGCTGAGAAAACACAGTTAATACCTAACTGAAGTTATTCTGCCTCCTAAAAATCAGTCATTGACAAGAGGATTTGATTATAGGAATTCATTTTTAAAAATCAGATAGGAGTCTCATTTTAAAAGCTTTTTAATTTTAAATTATGGGAATATTTTTAAAAAAAATATCGCAGGTCAGACCACACTTTTGAACAAATTAAATTAGTTAAGGAAATTGCTATATTATTTATAGCAGTCAATAGGTTGCACTTATCTTGAGAAATTTGATACCATTTTAGTATACATTCAAACACTAAAATAATTTTAAAGTGGAGTCATGTAAAAATTATTGTTCAATATTGGTTAGGCCAATGTTTCCTATTAGAATAGAATAATTCTAAAGTACAGTAATTAGATAGTACTGTAAAAACACCCTAAATATTATTTTGCTTTGTAGAGAGAAATTTCTAATTGTCTGTGCTATTGTTAACTAGGGTGATATAATTGAAACAAACTTTCTACTTCTTTATTGGTCTGTACTAACTTCTGCTATTCAAATTGATTTAGATTCTAACTTGTCGAGAAGAGACTCTAACTGGTTCTAAACAAGACATCAGACTTGATAATACATTGGGAATGTGAAGCACACGTGGGGATGTCTTCCTATGTGTGTATTTGAGCTGGTGTGTACCAATGTTCTCAAATCTTTCCCTATCAAATAGAAGGAAAATTTTGACCATCCACCAAGGGGTGGTGGGGTTATATTTAACTTGGCCATTATAACAAATGTTAGACTATCAGCTGAAAATGCCTAAGATAGATGATGTGATTGCCTATAAAGCCGCTTAAATTATGCTGGCATTTGGAGTGTGTCCAGTGTGCAATACAAAATCACTGCGATATAACCAACTCTCTCCTTTACAGACAAAGGTTACAGACCCTGTGATATAGTTTCATGAGGGATAGATAGGAAGGATGCAGGGGAACACCTGAACAAATTCACGACTCTAGGCAGCATCTCTTTCACTGCGAGCCACTTGGTGGATGGTGACTATTGGGCCACAGGGAAATTTCTGTGTGCGCAGTGCAGAAATGGAGCACCACATCACAGAGAATGGGGGAGTGACGGTATTTTAAGTCACCATCAGGTACTATGGAGTCTGAGTCCTCTCTCAAAAAGAATCCAAATCCTAAACCGAGGGTGTTGTGAGCAATGCCTTTTGCCCACCTCCTGTATTATCTGGAGACTTGCACAGAAGTGGGGGCAGAAAGGAATGGGGCAAAAAAGGAAGCAGTTACAAATCAAGTACATACTAGTTTTTCCAAAAGAAATGACCACTGGGAAACACAGACCATTTTGTTAAGAAAAAAATAATAAAAATTTAATACTATCATACTAGGGGCAGGAAGATCCTTTTACTTGCTGCTTCTGGGAGTTTTGACTCTTGCACCTCAGTCAGTGTTAGTGCATTCATTTACCAAACCTCTTTTTAGGACAATCCTTTAGATATTTCAGTCCTGAACAGATTATTTCTTTGATTTTAAGTATGATTTTTCAGTCCGGGTGCAACAGTGCCTTAGGACAAATTATGTCTTAGGAACTGGGGACTAAGTCAGAAGAATGCTTTATTAAGTAACCATCCTTACCCATACTGCGAATAAATCCTGCTGTTAGCCACATTTGTATGATTAATATTTACGTCTGATTATGGAATAACAAGGAAAGAAAACTCATGCAAACCACCAAAATATTTCAAAGAAAATTTTAACAAAATTTAGCTTACTCTTTAAATAGAAGATACAGACTTTAAAAACATTTATATAACTTTGATACAGTAAACGCTACTACTAGAATTTGTTGGCAGAGCTGGTAGTGGTTATGCTGAAGCTCCAGTCTTTTTGAAAAGCTTTTCAAAAACCAAGGGACAAAGATTTGCAGTATCACATTTTTGGAAAGACTGTTAAAAAGTCTTGGAAAGGTAAGATCATAGACTGCATTGAGTAGTGTTTAAAAATCAGAAACTAAAAGCTGGAAAAGAGAAAAGTATCTGTGCTGTATTAGATATTTGTTGATCATGCACAATGAGACGCTAAACAATCTCCACCTCTAGAAAAAATGCAGTGATTCTATCAAAAAATGATGAACTAAAAGCCTCATTGTCTTTCAAATAAGAAATTCTAGAAAAAAATGGAAATTTGCATAGATTTCCTTGGAGCCGAAACTAGAATTTTAAAATATCAATTGTCTACAGCAGAAAAACTTTGCAAAGATCTGCAAAAAAACATTACATCTGTTAACAAGCCAATTACTCTCTCCAGGAATGGCTAGTCAAATCCACAAATTAACCCATTGTGAGGATTCTGAAACTTGGTATATGAGCACTTGGAATGATAGTGAAGAGAATTTTACCGTGGCCTCTGCCCCTCTCCATTATGCTTTCCCTTTACAACCATTAATTAAGACTGAAGTTGGTAACGGGGAGGAAAAGGAAATTCATAAGGCAATGTGTACAATTCCCTGGTCTTCTTCAGAACTGGTGAAATTGCAAGTTTTCCAGGCATTCAGAAGAGTCTGAGATGGAATACGTGTGGCGAGTCTCTGCCCAGCGGAGATTGGATTTCATGGAGCCAGGAAGAAGCAGAAGGTTATTGAGGTCTTGGCATGTTTTAACCACAAGTCCCAGAGATCATGATTCTTCTTTAGCTGCATGAGTGGTATACTGGGCAGGAGGAATAAATCTTCAGGACAGGGGAGACCTGCTGGTTATTAAAACTACTGGATTCTCTGGTCTCACAGCTTGAGTGCAGAAAGCAGCTTGTACTCAGGCTATGTATGAGAGAGGTAGGTTTACAGGTCTTATGTTAGCACCTATCAATCCAGCCAGATTAACTCTTCTCATTCAGGGTCTTCCAGACAGTCTCATCAAGACTTTTGTAGCAAACTTTTAGGATGGAATATGGGAGGTTCATGTCCAAAACACCACAGCTCCTAAGCATTGAGATGGATGTGTGCAGCCAATGGATGTAGCTACCTGGAGTGGATTTTTTGTAGGAAATAGTGAGTTATGGATGCTTGATGGGATGGGTTGGATTGTTATTGTTAAAGCTCCTGAGCATCTCACAGCAAAATTTTCTGTCTGGCTTTCAGAGGAAAAATGGTTTATTAAGGTTGAAATGCTTATGGAGGCTGCCCATACAAGCCTTTTAGGATTTAGTTTACTTTGTGGGCAAACTGGGAAACTCCCAAATGGAACTTTATGAAGTGAGCAGCGCTAGGTTGCCAGGGATACAAATAGAATGTGAAAGAATGTGGGATAATTTTTATAAATCTATTAGAGAAATCAATGCCATTGTCTTCTATTAAAGTTACTAACGTAAAACAGTTACCCCTGCCAATAGCAGCACTTACAGGGACTGAAAAAGTGTTGACAGATTGGGAAGAAAAAGAGCCATCACTAAAACGACTCATTCATCTTATAATTTACTATTGTGGTCAGTAAAAAGCCAACTGGGCAGTGGCATTTACAGTTGATTACCAACAATTAAATGCTAATGCACCTGTAACTGCTGCAGTTCCAAATACTGCTGAGACGGTGACACTGATAGAGGGAGCTGCTCATGGTTGGATGCCTGCTCTAGGTTTTAAGGGCATATTTTTCGTTAGTCCTTTACTTGAACAGAATGAAGTGTAGTTTGCCATTACACAGTGAGAAATCTGATATATCTTTAACAGGCTCCCTCAGTGGTGCAAGCATTCACCCATGATTATTCATTGCTGCGCTTGCTGAATTTTTACTGATGGTCTCACACCAGATGTGAAACTACCAAAATATAGATGATATTGTAAATGGAGGAGATTCCCACAAAAAGGTAAGGGAAGTAGTAGCAGCAGCGTGGGAAGCATTAAATGAAGCAGAATTTGAAATGTCACCTGAAATATGTCAGAGTAAGTAAAGAAGTAAAAATTTGGGGTATTCAGTGGATAGCAGCACAGTTGTTCCGCTAGATACTTTAAGAAAAATAGAATGAATACAGATGCTCCACCCTTGAAAGAATTAAAACAGTTAATGAGGATTTTATTGGAAAAAACATGTACCTGGATTTTCTATCATTGCTCAGCCACATTACATCACACTGGCAAGGAGACACTTTATTTTGCAGCACAGGGCAAAGGATAGTCCCTAAACAGGAAGAATTGTGAAACTACTCTTACAGAATGCCCTCAGTGTAGAATAGAATTCCAATTAGATCACCGTGCTAAAGATCACCCCCACAGAGCAGTAAAGAGAAAACCTTGTGGACTACTTCGCAAATTGATTTTATCAGGTCACTCAGACCCTCTGCAAGATACTGATACATCCTCTAAGAGGTATAAGTAATCTCTGAGCAGCTAATGGCAACTAAAGGTCAAAAGGCTGATCCTGGTTCTCAAGTCGATTACTCCTTCCTAACCACTCAAACTGATAGTGGGTCACATTTCTCATATAAGGAGGTACAAGAATGAGTCCAACTGGAAGGAATTCAGTGTGTATTCCACACCCCATATTATCCCAAGAAAAATGTAATCAGAGAAAGGGCAAATTACTTATTGAAAAGGAGCCTTAAACCATACATGAGCCAGTAGGACACTTGGCTTTCCAGAGTACTTTACCAACTAAATATTTGTTATGGGCCCACCAAGAATTCTTTGCAACACCTGAATCAGGTATTTCACCTTCCATTGAAGGGAAATATCCTATAGCATTGCAGCCAGCCTGTTATGGTAAATTTACCACAAATCAGGACTGTGCCTATACTCTTACTAAACCTCATGGACCACTTGCTTGGGAATCTACTGATGGCAGTGGTACAAAGCATTGAGTTAGAGCATGGTGGATTTTTCCTTCTTTTCAATGGCGAATCAGTCTCGTCCCCGAGAGTGTTAATTTTATTCCCCTGAGACTTAATATTTTACTTTCTCAGGAATGATATCGGGAATGGTGCCAACTCATCTCCACTGAAGATCAAGTTAGGCACTGAAGGACTGCTTACCCTTTTCATAGAAGAAATCAGCACCAGAATGAAACAAAATGGGCACATAATCAACAAGCTCAATCCACTGGGTAGAAAACCCTACTTCTTCTACCTGTCATGATAACTGTGGTACAGGTCATCACCACTCCTAATCCCAAATGCATTTATATTAAAATCATTAATTAAGCAAGCCGTAATTGTACAAAGTGAGGATTCCTGCCTAATAACATGAATTTGACAGAAGGAAATACAACCATAATATGTGAAACACAATCTCTAAGCAACAACAGGGAAATTACTTAGTTTCCAACATCCCTCCTTCAGAAGTGGAATAGATGTTACAAGGCCAGCAGCTGTTCAGTGAGCATTACAGTGAATATGGAGAGAGAAGTAGTGTGCAAATGGAGGTATAATGAGTCCACAGTTGTAACTGTGATGATGCCTACTGGCACAGCAAAACTTAAACCCTCAAAATCCATCCCATTACCTCAAAGGCTCTTGACAAGACTCTTCGAATCTCGTCTCCACAGACTTCTAAAAATAGACCCATCTCCATCAAATAGAAAAGTCAGCAACAAGTGCTATTTAATCTTTCATGGTCCTTTAAATGAGTGGAATTATCAATGCAGATTAAAATCTCTGCAAGTAAACCTGTTAACATCCTAAGCAAGATGGCTATCATGGTTGCATCAAGGAGAGATGACTAGTGTCCTGGGGACAGGATTACAAATATTAAAGTGGCATGAATGCTGAAATCCTAGCAAACAAAATAAATGACATGTATAAAGGTCCATTAAGGTTGTGACAGACTACTTGGCATGAATTTAAAAAAATATGTATTATGATGGAGAAGATTAGTAAACTAAAATAGCTCATCAATAGGTCTTTTTCTGTGGCATATGGGGTTATATTTGTTAAAGTGGTTGAGGCTTATGCCCACCAGAAAGCCCTGTGGGAAAGGGGCAGCTGCGGACTGGATGGTTGGGAGTCGGGTGAGGGGTGAGAGGCAGTTGTGAGCGAGGAGAGAGTCAGGTGAGTGGCAGTTAGAAGTGAGACTGTGATTGGCTGGAGGACCGCGTGGACAGCATATAAACAGGAAGCTGATTGGGTGATAGAACGCGTGGACAGCAGCACTGCATCTGTGCCAGCCAATGGGTGCCCTTCTGCTGTTACGTTCGGTTTGGTTTTGGTTGTGTTTGGTTGAAAGCATAACCAGGGGGTAATTTTGGGCAATAAACGGATATTCTTGGGACATACAAGAGGGTCTGTGATCTTCGTTTCCCATTGCTACATTTTTCTTATCTTGAAATAAAAAAAAAGAGTCATTATTAGTTGCAAAACCAAATTTTTACACAAAGAATTTAGCTTAACCTAGATGGCAAAAATCCTCCTAAATAAAGGTGACTGCTGATGTTTTGCTATTGTGTGAGTGGCATGTGGTGCAGAAGTAATTTAATGTGCAATTCTTCTCAGCAGTAAGGCATTCTTGACACAGCATTTATAACATCAGAAAACATAAACAAGAAAAACAGAAAAAAGGCAAGTAATTCCACTTAGATAGTTTGTACTGTCATTTTGACTGATCATCCACAATACATTTGTTACCTGTAAAGGAGAAGAGAATCTTTTCAGTCTGGGAGGTTTAAAGAGTACTTAGACAGCATTTAATTGAAAAGATTATACAAAAGCATTCATAGAATGATGGATATTTCACCCCAGAGAACTCATGACTCTGTCTGGGATATTTTTACAGTTCTGAAACAAACATTTTGTCACCTTTCATTTTGTGGGATTCAGGAATAAGTTGAAGATTGTAATGCTGTGCTAGAAAAATCTCAGTAAGAGATTTTTTTAAATTAGAATGCATATTGCTATTGTAATGTCACAGTGTATTGTTATTGTTGATGATAATTATGAAAGAAAGATTTATATATTTATTTTTCATAAAAACAGTCTGAACTAATGCCTATCAAAGCCACACACACACATGCAGGCTTCAACGTGCAAGATGGCCTGGAAATTCAAAACATGATTTTTTTAGTATTGGGCTACAGGTTTTAATTTCAAAATATGTAGAAAAAAAATGAACTCAAATTGTGTAAGGTTTATATAATCTTGGAGCAGACACTCAGCAAAATCAATTATTCTCATAATAATATCTTATTATTCAATAATTTCTCCTTTACAGGAAGGTATAACTGTGGGAGGATCACTACAGCATGACATCAGCAGCCCCTTCCTTTGGGCTCAAGACAGATTGAGGTTCGCGCCCAGTGTGGTACAGTTACCTCATGAAAGCCCCTAGGTATTCCAGATAGAACACTGTGAATAATCAAAAACTGCAGGGCAACCCTGTCAAAGCTGTGTTTTAATATATAGAAATCCCATGACGTGAAAATTTTGTTAGTAAGGGTAACATTCAGATACGGTCACAGACAGCAGAGGGCCTGACTGGTGCAACATTTGAGATATCCAGTGATAACAAAGAGAGTATGAGAGATATAACACTCAGCTGTGTTTGGCTGGATTACATCAGGGTATCTTAAAAGGCACCAGGTGATTACCTTTAGGCAACCAAGTGGATCCCTAGCTGTTCACCTGATTTCCCATAATGATCAATAGAAACCTTGTCAATACCATTGGCAGACCTTTATTTAGCTTAAACTTAGGTGTCTAGGACTATTTGAAATTTTTAATAAACTTGGAGTTAACTACAATGGTACAAAACCCACTAGAGTTCTCTGCCTGTTTAAAACACTCTCATGTAATTAAAATGAAAGTAGATGATGGCATGAACTGATATGAGTTATAACTCCACTCTGGAGTATTGGACAGCTCTGGGGTCCCCAGCACAAGAAGGACATAGACTGTTAGAAGAAGTCCAGGGGAAGGCCATGAATTATTATTATTATTATTATATTATTATTATTATTATCCACTTGGATGACTAAAATAATATTTTAATTCCTGCCCAGACAAATTTTAAAAATAGCCTTTTTTTTCTGAATTGAATTAAACAGCTTTAGTTCAGTCCAATACTGACCTGCATTTGTCTGTATTAGATGTTGCTTTACCAGATTTCCAGTTCTGATTGTATTGTACCATTTATTCGATCCTTTAGATCAAAATTCCAGGTTAACTGATTATCTCATGGAGTACAATAGTATTTTCTTTGCACAAAATATTAATATCTGGAGTACCATAGATGTAGAACTTGTGGAAGATATGTATCTGGGAGTTTCTCACATGTAGAAGACAGAAGTGGCTCAAGAAATCCAAAAGAGAATATAACATCTCCAAATAAAAATAATTCCCAAGTCAAAGAAGAAGTATCTTTGAATTTTTTTCCAGCATTTGACTTGTCATTGCACAGATCAATTATTTTTATTGAATTTCTATCTTTGTATCTTAAATACTTTTCATTAAAAAATATAAATGTATCATAAAGGTCTATGAGATTGGTTCTGATTGAACCAAGAAAAAATGTTTTGAAATACAGAAAAAAAAGTTATATTTTTAAAATCAGTTTACTTTTTTTTTTCCTTTTGTAGTAATCACAAAGTTTAAACTACCTATGACCTAGTATAAAAATTTTTGACTTTAAATTTAAGTGGATTTTTCTGTACATGTAAGTTGCATCATTGACATGGTTTCATTAGAAATTGAACATGGCAATCGAAAGGAAAATGATATAGCCTACTACTAAAATAAAAATTTTAAAAATATAGCATTATTATAAGGCAAATTTATTTTCCAGCACAATCATTGTCCTCATGCAACCATTTTCATTAAAAATATCTTAATAAAATAAATGAAAACCTCAATAGAATGGCACAGCACATCAGGTACAAAATAATATTGACATACTGAGCAGGGGTAGAGTTAAAATAATTAGTTATTTTAGGCAACAAAAATCTGAAAATGATCCTACTAATACAAAGAAAACCGAATTATTGTTAAATAAGAATTGATAAAGTAAGCAGTAGGAAATGTTTTGGAGGAAAGAAGCCTAGAATTATACAGACACAATGCTTTCTCAAAAGATAGTAATTACACAATTAACAATGAGAAGATTAAAGTAGCACTACAGGGGGATTATAAGTCATGCTGAACTTCAACAGAGATCTCATCTCTGTTCATAATACAGCACTAAAACTTATTGATATCAACTAGGACATCAACAAGGCATCTCTATGAGACCACTGTGTTCCTGTCACCCATTCTGATTCTATCAGTTTCAGTCAATTTTTGTTCTCTTTTAAAAAAGATAAAAAGTAATTATATGGTCTTAAAATTAAATTTTCTATCAAAACAAACAGAAGAACTTCTGCATTTTCCTAATCTTTTTGATTAGTGTTATCACAGGTAACAATATTGCTTATTTTCATTGTTATTAGCAATCTTACACGGAATAGATTCACACCTTTTCTAATTCATTTATTTCACTAAGGCACTTTGATAGTGCTATCACTTATCTCTAAGGATGAACATATCTCATTTCTCATGGGGCTTTTCCAATCATTGCAGTTGTTAATAGTATTTTGGGCTTTTTTTTGTCATCTAGTTTAGTGAACTTCTTTCACTTTGGATACTCATTTTTCTTCCTTAGTTTTTCATCAGGGACTTCAATGAATGTCAATACAGAAAAGAAAAAGAAACTAATGGCATATGGTCTGCTTCTTTACAGATTAGGTATTAACCAGACACTGCATGCAAACACCACTGTAACAAAGAGGGTATAAAAGGTGTATGTGTAATAAGGTGTCCGGTTCTTCCTCTTTGTCATTCATGTATTTATATAGAAAACAGTAATTAGTGTAAATGCAAAATTAACTGATCTGTAGTTTCCTAGGCCCTCTAGTTATTTCCTTTTAGATTAGTTGTAAATTGCTTCAGAATGTGAACGAATGAGCCACCTTTTCATTTATTTGTAAAAGTGCTTGACTTGGAATTTGCATTTGTTTTTCAACCTGCATTTATCAAATGAATATTTTCATTATTTTTGTAGAGAAAATTCTCTTTTCTACTACTTCAATATTTGGCTTAATTGTGTATGTATTTCTTTCATTTTGATTTCAGAATGCATTTTTATTCTGTTCTTATTTCTCATACATAATTTAGAAAACTATTTTCATTTAGTATCATTCTTCTATTCTGATGGCTCAATGATGACACAGACTCATTATTATTTCTGCTCATTATAGAAGTTTTTACTTCTGTTCCCCACCTTTGCATCAACTAATGAATGGTTTGAGTGCTTTCTGACAAAGTTCTGCTTCAATTTCTAGTTAGTATAGAAAGGTTTTGTTGTACTGAAAATCATTCTCAAGGGCAAAGAGTCCAACTCTTTTACCTTGAGAAGATCAAAGCCTCTCAAAACCAGATATAGCTTCCACTGGAGAAGTCCAATCCATCAAGCATGAAAACTGAACTCAATATAGCAAAAGTCATTTTCTACCTTGTCAGAGTAAAAAAGTGGCACAAGACAGTCACGTCTACATAAATCTTTGCTCATTGAGACAAGAGGAACAGAAATACCAGGTAATTCATCAGTTCTGAAGGATGTGTCCACTTCCTTATCAATAAGATACCTATAATGTCTTTTAATTAGACAAACACATATAAAAGTCAGTGCTTCCTGAAAATAGCTGTCTAGAAACAAGCAAAGAGGTGGGTTATCTGTGTTAGGACATCATACTTTGGAGCTCAATGTTTTTGAAAAGAAGTTTCTCAACCACTGATTTACTTGACTGTAAACATAACTAGAATACAGGAATACACAGTGTCCTTCTCTCTCCCCTCAAGCTGGAAAGAATCCAAATGTCATAGAGATAATCTAGAACATATAAATAGGACATAGGATCAACATACAGAGAGTTGTTTTGTTTTCTTTTTCAGAAAATCACTACAATAAACCAAAGACAGAAACACAAATTGAAAAAAAACCCAACAACAAAACCAAACAAAAAACCAAACCAAAACTACGAAAAAAAACACCCTCATGTTTCAGAGCACTTTAGATGAAGGTCACAAGGTTTCATATTTTTTTATGTAGGTTTATAGGGATCTGTAGAGTTCCTTAATCTTAGTTAGGAACCAAGGCTACTTACAAAAATACAACTTGACTTGTCACATTACCTGTCAGAATTCACTGCTGTTGTTGGCTAGCATTTGCAAACCTGCAAGATTGCTGGAAGTCCTGCAACTAATGAGACCTAGCTCAACATGATGTCCCTAAGGCATCAAGCTAATATTTCCAAGTTTCTGAATAGTGATTGCAATGGTCTGGCTTGCTCATAGAAAGCTTTGTTCAGTATTTACTACTACACAGTAGTAAAATGAAAAGTAAGTAAGAAAAATGAAAATGAAAAGATGAAGGTATTGATCAATGAAACAAAATGTTGTTACAAACCAAAACCATCTTGGGGGTTATAATTGCTTTTGGAATTCTCTTACGATATTTGGGAAATGAGTCTCAGATTCTTGTAATCCTTAGCTTGAAGTCTAGGCCTCAGCATAGTGCTTTCATTATTAACGATAAACATTCTTATTCCTAAAACATCTGCCTAAAGTGTTATATGATTTTGGTGCATGGTTCAAAGGAAAAGTTTGCACTTGGGAATCTCAACAGAAAAAAAAGACACTGGAAATTTTGAAAAAAGTATGTCTTAATCTGAATATCATACTGGAAGTTTTAGATTAGTATCTTCCAAAAATCTTGAAATATAATTCATCCGAGTTAGATGAGGTGAAATACAGAAAGGCATACATGGGGTTTGCTTCATGAGGAATGATAAATAAGAGTTTGAAAGGGTCTTTACAGAGAACCTGCAAAAGGAAGACCTATCATCCACTGCCAGTAAATGAGCTAGCATGGCCAAGGCTACCTAAGGACCATAGGAAGGCAAAAGCTCCAAGGAAAAGAGAAAATTAAAGTTGTGGGCAGTAGGAAAAATGCTCTAGTACCTGCAGCTGTTTACTTGGAAAAGAAGTTCAGGATCTAGTAAATGGAGCTGATGCCATGAATCGTGAGCAATGAGCTTCAATGACTGTTGACTCCTTCCTGCAGGATGAAGAATTATCTATCTGCCAGCCAGACACAATATAAGAGATAATAATGACAAATTATGTCTAAGAGGTTGAAACTGGACATGAGGGGAAAAAACCCCTAAAACTAATCTAGACTACCCAGAGAAGCTGTGTCCGTGCTCATCCAGTTTTGGCAATAGTTGTACTTTGAGGTTACTGTCAGACTTGATGACCTCCAGAAATCCCTTCCAATCAACATTTATATTAATCTGTAATATTCTACTTCTGCTGTCAGTCTGTTACTGTGCAAGTCTCCTTGAAGTCCTGTGTCAGACCTGCCAGGCCCACAGGATGCTTCAGATACCTTGTGGAATCCAAATTCACGCTAGAAGATTATGTTTTGTCAAATCATAGTCCTTGATCATAAATCCAATCCTGTATTAGTACTAGGGATACATCTGATTAGCTGACTTTTTTTTTTTTTTGATAATTCATGTGTCAAAATTTCCACATAGTTAAAAAATATGAAACCTTTAACCTTTAGAGACTACAAAGTCAGGTGAACCTCATCACAAGGGAAAGCCTTATGTGACACCAATTTTTCACAGAAGCAACCATGGTACTGAAACCTTACAGTTGATTCATGTCTCTGAAGTTCTTTAGCGCCTTCTGCCCAGAAAATACATTGCAATTCAAATGTTATCAAAACATTTGGGACAATGGATCAATTAGTATAGGTATAAAATGGAAAACCTATGTTAAGGAATTAATAAGCCCTTGTTTGATGCAACCTATGTATTTTATTAATTGAAATTAATAAGGCAATAATACCAAATCAGTACTAAGCAATAGCACTTGCAGCTCTCGCATTTCTCACTCATGGAATTTCAATTACCCTCGGGTGCTGTGTATGGCTACAGCAGCAGTGCAGGAGTCCCACTGCTTACAGCTATCTTGACATGTGGCCTGTGGGTGGCACCCGTGCTGGATCAACCCCCTGACAAGCATTTCTCTTATTTCCTTCAGTGCTATTGGGTAAATCTCCACTAAGTACATGGTAACTCAAACATCTGGAGATATTTCTTCTGCCTGAAAATAGATTAGTGCCGATGATGTGTGTTTTATGTCTTACCTGGCAAAAACTGTCTTTGATGACCAAAGATACATGTATATGGGACCAGTCTTGAAGTAACATTGTGGAAAGAAGAGATTACATTGCCTAACTGTATATGTAGCAATGTAATTGTATCCATCCTTTCTACAGTAAAGACCTTAAGGTATTTATACACTGTGTGAAGGAAGTCTGCTCTTTAGCACGTGCAGTAAGTTGTTATATAGGCAAATGCATATGTATAATAGTCTAGAAATATGCTACCAAGCCGGGTAGTTTAATTTTCCAATAGAAAAGTTAAAAATAGCTTGTTTTCTGTATAAACCCAAACATTAATTCTGCAAGGCTGACATTTCTCCAGAAGGGCTGAAGAATCAAAAACCACTTCTAATCATAAACATCCACATTGTATTGAACCAAAATTATTTTAGACTCATTGGCATTTTCTTTCTCAGCTTTCAGTGTTTTTTTTCCCCATCATTAAATCAAAAACACTCTTATCATTAAGGTGAAGTAAGTTGTCCTTCCATCTGAAAATAAGAATGAAAAAGCCAAAATATTTCAATAAGGTAGGCAAGGTAAGCATATTTCCATTTTCTACTGTGTGATGGAAATGTATAGGGAATGACATCCAGTGAAAGAGATGGTAATGATTAGTTTTACTTGTTCCACATATGTTATTAAGAGGTGTTGGATGGTGACAACTCCTATTCAGTACCATTTGGGGCTGCATTTTATTCAGCAGTCTGGAGGAAAAGTATTGTAAAAAAGGTATAGCAATTTAAGATACGCCACTCCACAAACAAAATGTATTGTGGAATCAGTAAGATAACACATATGGTAATGGGAAATTCATATGCAGATTATTTAATTTTTCTCCTAGAGGAAAAAGAGTTTTCTGGGTTTTACCATCCAAAACTTACTTAGTCACTTCTTTCTGATAATGCTTTTGCATGAAAGCATCTTAACGATATATTGGTGTTGTTGCTTAACCCTGGTCATCAGCTAAGCACCACACAGATGCTTGCTCGCCACCAACCCCAGGAATGGAGAAGAGAATCAGCAGGGTAAAAGAGTAAAACTGTGAAAAGTCATGGGTTGAAATAAAGACAGTTCAATACAGAAAAAAAAGTGCCAAACCAAAAATCCCCAAAGAAAAACAAAGCCAGTATAAACAAGCACATCCTCAGGCAAACTCCTTTCATATAATTTAATTTATAAATAGTATATATCATACATAGTTATGTCTACAACATACAGACATAATATGTATGATTATTTTTATTTATACTTAATACAATAATGTATTAATATTTAATAATTATATGTTTATTCAAAATTTTAATTACTGTTTATTTAACATGTAAAAATTAGATGCATTTAATATGCAATGATACATAAACAAACTGTATTTTTCAATTACATTTGATTTTAATTCATTGTATTTGTAAAATTTCTAAAACATATTGATACACTGATGTTCTTAAGGATTTTCTTTTACTTAAGTGTGAAGAGGAACAAAGAGATGATCTAATAAGATTTTCTGTTGTAATACATGCTATTGTCCTAATCTGTTTCTATTTAACTTGCCTAGTTTTGCTCATTTATTCAGTTCAAAGGGAGATGGCCAACTCTTAGGGTTGTTTGCTTCCTGAAGGAACACCTCCAATTCAGACTCTCTTATAAATAGAAAAAAAACACTAGTAGAGACAAAATCATTATAACAAGAAAATTTCCACAAAATCCTTTGCTATTTAAGCAGCACTATCCAGCACTTGAATATAATAATGTCCAAAGAAGGCTAGATGAGTATGTGAACTAAGATGTTCTCTTTAATCACATTAAATCATTTTCAGCATCACTGCTTTAGTGAGTGCACAGACCAAGAGCACTACAGATGTCTCAAATGAACATTCAGAATTTACATCCATGCAATTCAGAATTATCTGTGGAAAAGCTGGGTTAAGTTATTTAGGTGATGAGTCCCAATATAAGAACCTGTACTTTAGATATATTAATCTGATCTGACAAATGCATGGTCTCAGTTTAGTGAAAGGAAGAATTTGCAGTTGGAGCTTTTCTGCTCAAGAAATGCATTTTATAGTATATTTTGGATAATTGCAGAAAAATCTTTATTTCACTATACAAGATAGGTAAATAATTTCTAGATCCTTATGGGTGTAATTGGATTTTTCCCTAAATGCCTTTTAAATTCATGTATTAAATGCAAGTTTAAATTATTGAAAGTATTTCAGAAACATATTTTATTTTGTTTTCACAAATACAATCTTTCCATTAAAATGTAGTAAAAGAGTAGTAAAAAGCCCATTAAATTGTAATTTCTTGCCTTTGTAATGCATCTATTAACATTCCAATTACCATAACATTTGTACTAAGTCATAGCTGTCTCCTCTATTAAAGGCTGAATCCTTATCCTAGAGATAGTACTTCAGTCTAACACCTCACAACTAAAAAATTGGGGGGTTCTTTCTTCACAAAGCTAATACAGTATTTTTTTGTATATTGGCTTACACTGGCTGAATTAAAACCAAAAATAATTAAAAACTTTATTTCATGTTCTGCAGTTGCTATTTACACATCTTAATAGCAGAAAATTTACAAACCAGTGCAGCTAACAACTTCCTTGGTCATCACTGCTGTATCTTAATGTATTTGAAATGAGGTCAATGAGCTCAGTTTTGCCTACACTTCAAAATGTGTGCACACAGCATTTGATTAGACAAAAGTTTGAAATATTCTCCAGGCAAAAAGAAGAGAAACTGCATGCTCCACTAGTCCTTACAGGCAGAATAACACTACAAGATATTTGGACTGCCTTTTTTGGGCCTGTGCGATCAAATAAAAGGGCTAGATAAGGAAAATATATAGCAAGATATCATAGAATTTGTTTCTCAGAAGGCTTAAGAACACACAATCTCAAATATTATGGACATAGACTAAGAGGATATTGACTGTTTTATAACAGTATATTATAATATATATTTTATTTGAAATAAAAATTTAACTCATGGGGAAAAAAAAAATGGTATGCTTAAGTCATGTTGTGGACAAACTGCATCTACTTGTGCTCCTGAGCAACCAAAATTCATGTAAGTGCATGTAAGTGACACCTTATCAAAAGCTGGCTAAAAAGCCTTAGTGATTTCATTAGTTGTGACTTAGCCCCAAACATAACTAGATTGGAATTCATACATAAGCCTCTGCACCTGATTTAAACTTGTACACATTTGGCCACCACATACCATATAGCCCTACATGTCTGGAATGCAGCTGAAATATGGATTGGGAGAAATTTGTATTTTGAATTTTTCACTTTTTTTTTTTTTTTCTTTCTAATTTCTTCATTTAGTTATTAGTATCTCAGGTGAAAAAACAGTGGGAAATTTTGATTCTATTTAGAATCCAGCCTCAGCAGCACTTCATTCCTCAAGAAAAAGACCAAAGGGCCTGTGCTGAGGTATATCCTGCCTTCACTGAACTAAGAAATTGGCATCCAAGTTAGTCCATTTATAACTACCTCAGGTGTTATTTCATTATAATCCAGTCACTTACTGTAGACAAGTGTATGAGTATATGTTGCTGTTTGAGTATGTCCATTCTTTACATTTATTTTTTCTTGTAAACATACAGAGATACCTATTTTTGTTTTATTTATTTCATTTTGATAAGTTATCTAAACATACCTGTTAATACATCTACCTCTTTAAAAACAACACTGTTCTTTAAAGAATTTGTTACATTTTTCAGTATAAGGATGTAGCAGTAACTACATTAACAAGGTGTAGCTAAATACGTATACTGCTTGTGATTTTATATAAGGGTTTTGTCCAAGGCTTCTACACTATTTATAAAATATTGTTGCTAATGACACCTGTAGCTACAACTATCTTATTGAAGTAAGTGAACGTGTGTGGGAAATTGACTGTAGATTAAAAGATGACAAAAATGATAGGGAAAAATACAGTTGTTTTTCCCCGGATGAAGCACAGTCAGCATAGCCAACCTTCCACACACAGTACAATCTAAGCAGTGGAGACACCGGGGCCAGGCTCTGTCAAAATCAACTGCAGGAAAAGAACTCTCCGTGGACTGATGCGTGTCCCCATTCCAAGGTTGTCTCAAGTACTATATTAAGATATCTGCCCTCAAGGTATGAAACCCCTCACTGAGTAGCATGTTGCAATAAAGTCACTTAAGCTCCACCTAAATGTAAAAAAAAATAGTATAAAAGTGAGTTAAGAATGGGGAGAAGTCAAGGAAGACTTTGTAGTAAATGCTAGGATCAGTCAATGGGCTGAACTTGTTTTCTCCTCTCTGGTAACACCTGGGCAAGACCTGTACTCTATGCATGCTGAATGATTACCTCGAGCTAGCTTTTGTTAGGGATTACAGCTTGCTAGTATATTGCTTTGAATTAGTATATTGATTTGAATACATTTTTGCAGTCAGGTATTATCACCAGCAATCCTTGAACCTTAACCCGTCACAATTTTATTAATAAAGCATTATTCTGTAAACTCGTAATACGAGTCCTTCAAGGATACTGGCAGTCAGTGACAGTGGGTAAAGGAGTGGAGACCCAGGAAGGGGTCTTTCTCTTGGGTGTGTGAACAAGTTAGTCAAAACAACCTCTGACCCAGTAAACTTCTCAGTGAACGGTCCCCAAAATGGGATGCTGAAAGGCTTGTCAGGCAAAAGGGTCTCAGCATTCCTGGGGTGCTGAACTAGTCATATACTAAGGCTTTGAGTAAATTTCTCCTTTTCACACGACAAAATATGTGACAGCACATAGTTAAGAGAGCAGATTCATTCATTATGTGCATAGTTTTTAAGCAATCTTTTAAATCTCTTTTACAGGTAGAAGAGTATATAAATCAGAGGTCAGAAAATAAAGCAATATACACAAATCCCCACTGCAAGAAATGCTGAGTCTTAGTCTTCCTGGTAGATTATCAAAAATCTCAAGAGAAAAAGGGACTTTAAAATGGATAATCAGAGAAAATAAGCTATCTTTTTACTTAATTTTAAATGATATGGTGATATTTTGGTTTAAAGCCTACCCAAAAGCATCTCTTAGACAAATGACACCCTGACTGTGTCTGCCCTGCTTTAACCCACTAGATGGTTCTGTCGTCTGATGGGAAAAGAAAGGATAGATAACTGGGGTTAACCAAAAGTACTTTAGACATGTGCAGGGAAGAAACAAAGAGGTACAGGTGAACTCGTAGCAGTTTTTCAGACTTATAACACAACGTGGAGACCAGAATGTAATAGCAACGCAAGTAGCAACAGTTAACAGGAAAAAAAGGTCTAAAATTTTAAGCTGGACTTATGTGACCAATAAACCATTGAGTGGATTCCATTGTCCGTGATTCTTCATTGTTTTGCAGAGTACTGACATTAGGCTGAAATCATTAATTGCTTTCTGGATCCAAATGCAACAGGATCTTGAAATAATCAAGATTTTATTAAGAGACATAGTGAACAGCACAAACAAATCAAGAGTAATACTATTCCTAAATCCTCTCTGTCTCCTGTTTGTCATAACTCTCTTGGCTGATTGAGAATGAATCGTATGACAAACGGAGTGGTGGCAGCTGCAAAAACTGACATAGAATTGGGATGTAGTAAAGAAAAGTTGCGACAAATATGCAGTGACTATGCAAAAAATATTACACGGTCTAATGCTAAGTTTGAATTAAATCTTTAAAAGGTACCTCAAGATTTCTGAAGCTGAGAGATTAAAAAAAGGAAAATATCTTCATAATTTTTGACCTTCCTTCTTAATTAATCAAATACTCAAATAATAGATTTTGCAATCATCATGAAAGTATTTTAATTAAAATGTTTGGATACATGTTAATAAGTATGAAGTATAAAAATCTATAAGGAGGCACCCCAAGGTCGAAGTGCTGTAATTGACATGATGATGATAGAAAGAGCAATTTAAGACTCTTTTATCCCAGGTATCACTAGGCCAAGCTCCCCACTCTGAAAATCCAAACAAGATTTTGATATGCATACCAGAGGCAATTCCTGTTTGTATGGCATTCATCCAACTGCATTTAAAATAACTGTAAAAAATGGAATATTAATGTATCCAATGGCAATAGAAGAAGGAATCTGTTGCTTCACCACCAGTGCCTTTGCAATTTTTATCTACCATATTCCCATGGGAAGCAGAATCCCATATGCATGATTTATACTGTCCTATATCATTTACCTATCTACATCTACAGCCTATGGAACATCTGTGTTAATAAATATGATGACGATAATGATGAAGAAATTTAGCCATTTTAGCCCACTTTTTCCTCCTACTTGAATCTTCAGTGAAGTTGAAATGAAAAGTATGTGACAATGCCACAATTTCCAACAGCAACAGCTTGTGCTTTCATAAATAAAGGATTCTGAATTAATTCAAAGTACAAGCAGATGGACAATTTGGCTCAGTTGACAAAAAGACATTGAGTACTCTTCTTCTTGAAAGTCTTTCCTTCCTAAAATGAAAGTTCATAGAAAGTGTCTCTTAATTGTCCATGGCCAGGCAAAAGGCTAAATTATTGACCATTAGACACCTAGTTAAAAAGAAAAACAAACAAAAAACCAAAAAGCAAACCCACAACTAAATTCTTTGGACTTTTACATCCTGATTTTATGCAGTTATGTGACATCTATCAAATATCTTGCCTTTAGCAATGGGCAACAATGGACACTGTGTGACATTAAATTTTCATAATATGCACATATATTAAAAGATTCAGAAATAATAAGACAGACTGAGAAAGACTAACAACATTTTAGCACTTCCAATTGTTTCATAAAATCTCATTAATATTTTGAACATCTAAGCACTGATTAAGTTTTGTTGGGTTTTTTCCTTAAGAAACCATTGCATTCATTGTCTCTGACCAAAATCAACTTTAGGTTAGTTACAAATTTGTTTAATTGAGCAATAAAATTTTTAGACTTATACTGTGTATCTAAGGTGATGATTTTGCATATATTATTACACTAATAATTTTTTGTACTACTCATTCTGTTGAATTTAGTTAATTTTTGGGTTTAAAGCAAAGCATACACAAAAGAATATTTATATTCTTTGATAATAAGTGTCTTGTTCAAATGCCAGTTTAAAAGCAGACAATTTTTCATCATTAAGAGCACCTTCTTCCTTGTGATTTAACTGATACGAAATTATTCAATTAACCTGAGATATTGTCTTTGTAAAAACTACCCTTTGTATTACTTTTGTCAGTGGAAATCCCTGAATTAAGATAAAATATAACAAAGACCATCTCTTGGAGAGTTGTGAAAATCATAAACAAATTTTAAACAAATATGCTGTTATTATCTGTATGATCTAATAGCTAAATGCATCTTAAAAAAATCCGCAACGAAGAACGACATCTAATGTCCCAAAATCAAATTATTCATGCCATTCTGCCTTCATATCTGAAAATAGAAAAATTTATTTCATCCATAGCTACTGAATATTGCACATTATTTTGTGGATTACTTGGAAATGGAAGAGTTTAAGAATTTCCAAGTAATTAAAACACTGTTTATTTAAACATATTGCTTTTCACTCTGCCAATTTTCTCTGAAACCAACCAACAAAACTCTAGGCTGGAGGCATTTTAAATCACACTTGAAAACAGACAAAATAATGGAAAAATGAACGAATGACATTGCATAAATTATATGAACTACACATTCATCAATAACACCTTTTCTTACATTTCTATCAACTCACAATCAAGTACAAATAGAAAAAGACATATACGCTGGACAGGAGTGTGATTATTAAACTTGGGACAAGACTTAATGATACTGTGCCTTCTGAGCAGACCTGTGAAGGAGAGATGGACAGATCAGGGACCCTGTCTCGGCTGTCATTCATGCACAACATGGAGGGTTCTGTATTTTCGTGCAAGGGGGCTTCTCGCAAGGAGATGTTTCTATCTTTTTTTCTGAAAATATTTTGTCCCTAAAGACCAACAACACCTTTTTTGACTCCTGAAACTAATTCTCTTAACAATAGCGACAAAATTTGTAGATGCAAATTATTCCATAACAGTATACTATTTTATTCCTCATGGTTTAGGACACAGGCAGCATATGAACCATTCTTTTTCAGTAGTATGGGAAGTAACATGGAAAATGTAAAAATACACAGTGTTTAAAAAGTGCAAGTGCTCAAATAAAAAAATTGAAAACCTCTTCAGTGATGATGTGTGATTTTAGATTCAATAAATGGAAACACTGAAACTTTGAACAATAAAAGAAAAATATAAACAAAGTTTATTTGTGATGTTAGGGTAGATGTGCATGGTCTCCTTGTGAGATAAAGGAGGCTTTATACAGCCTGAAGGTTCTTTAGGAAAGCACAGAAATAGAGCCAAAGAAGAATATTCTTTTATATTCTCTTTGCTCCATATCTTTGCAAGCTATTGCTCACATTTATTATGCCATTTTGAAAACTGCATTACATTCAATTAATTTTTAAACTCTGTACTGCCCTCCTACTGAAGCAAGGGTAGAAAAGAAGGATAGCATGTACCATAATGCGCTCTCTTTCTTCTTTGCAACAACTGATAAGAAAGATGACAAAACAAAAATAAAAAATGAAACCATTTTCTATTCCCCCATGACAGAATAAATGCTGTGGAAATCAAAACAAGCTTTGGCTTGAAAACTTTATTAATGAAGAATAGAGGTGACCCTTTCCAAAGGGATAACCATTCAGTATGAAGCACTGCCTCTTGCCGGCTGTAGAAAACAGAGATGAGGACAACCACTTTGTTGGACATACATATGAGAGTTTGTATGTGACTCTGATTGCTGCATGCTTTTCCTATTGAGTCTTGTAACATGCACATTGTGAAGAGGAGCATAATTATCAAAGAAGCTGTTGGAAATTATTATTCTGAGTATTTATTCAGGAATTACAATACTAGTAAAGAGAGACCCACATACCTTGAGAGAGAAGGCATAATCATGTATAACTGTGATTGAGGGAAAGGTAAGTGAAGGAAAGAATACATGATAAAAAGAATAGCAATTAGCAATTTAGACAGTAATGTTTAATTGAGCATGAGTTCAATTTAAATCCTTTAGACAATGCCTCAACCAAAACCTTTTTGGGGCCTGATGCAAACTTGTTTTTTGAAGATATTTAGTTCAAGCCCTTATATTCTCTATGTGAATCTTTGCCCACCTGTTGAACTAACAGCAACTGCAGTTAGTTCTGATGCTCAAACAATTTTTCATATAACACAATTTAGACTTACTTTTATGAGGCAAAAGTTGAAGAAAGTAAAACCATTTATTCACTTATTGGAACTTACAATGATTTGCAGGCATAAAAATGAAATAAGTAGAATTTGGAGCCTATTGTTTCAGACAAGTAACATCTCATTTTGTTTGTGGCAGGAGGTTTCAGCAGGATTTGTTGGAAAGCATGCTAATAATATCAGCCACACAAAATTCTGGCCCAGTATTGAATACAGAGAATTCCATAAATTTTCCTGGCAAAAAGTGTGTCAGCTTTTACACGACATATAACTGCATTATTTTGATTAGAAAATAGAATAAAGAACAGATTAAATTAAAGCAACAGTTTTGTTTCAGTTTAATTTAGATTCTGGCTTAGAGAGTAAATGCTAAAAAATTTGCAGTTGAAAGTCCTCACTTAGCCAAAGCCACAATATCAGTATAAAATATATAATATACAGCATTTTCATATTATCCTGCTGGAATTTTAGTTTCTAAATGTTAATTCAAGGAAGCATTCAGTGTATAATTGCATGTAAGTTCAAGAATTCAGAAATAACTGAAGAAACGATAATGCTGCACAAAACAGTGAGGTCCCATGGAAATGCATTGTCTGTTCTGAGATCCCCTGGTGACCTCAAGTTCCACATCTCTCATAAGAGCAACACTGACTTGAAAGTTAGAACACTGTAACTTCTACAGACTTCCAGGAACTGTGTATATCTCTCTAGTTATGCACAAATGAAACAGTGAGAAGGATTTTAGATGTCATTTTGGAAGAAATAGAACAGAAATAATTATTCATGTTAAACCAAAATAATCCCATATGTTTTGTGTAAATCTAGAATTTTTATACTTAAAATTGCTCTCAGATAGAAGTTATATGTTGGAAAATATGACACTCCTGTCAGAAATGAAAGCTTTGGCATAAAGAAAAATATCCTCGTATTTTTTTGACTGCTGCATCACAAGAGGTTATCATATATTCATTTTTTTATTCAGACATTGGACTATAAAGTAGTCTAATCCTCAAAGGTAGTCTCATAAAAATTGATAGTATTTTCCCCTACAAAATGCATACAAAAAAGAAAGATTTTTGTGTTTCATAGCTTTATTATTTGCTTCTTTGTATTCAGTCAGGAATTATATTAAACCCCTTCTAAGATTTGTGGTCAGCAAACATGCTAACAACTTGCAGCGTGCTATAAACAGTACCTATTTAAAGTAATTTTTTGTCACAAAGTCATTCACAAGCAATTTGCTTGAGACAGGCAAACATAATCATTAACACTCTGAAGCCACTCTGACCTAGGTCAGAGCTGGTAAAAACAGCGGCTTCATAATGATATCCAATTTCCTTGTAAATCCTGTTCAGAGAAATTCATAAATCACAAGTTGCTATCAGGCCATGGTAAACCTCCCTTTCAAACCACAGCCCTACGGAGATTATTTGAAAGCATATTTTACAACCATCTGAAGGGTCAGGTGTTGCCAACTGGAGCATTAAAAACTCATTGATACCTGTTTACAGCTAGCTGCTATCAAAGGCCCACAAGTTGGGAAGCAGAAATATAATGTACCTGTAATTTTTTCAAGTCACCTTTGACTCTCAATGTTCAAATGAAACAAGAAACCTAGGGCCTCTAAACCACAGACTAACAGCCTAGGAGAGGAATTCAGGGGACTAAGTATAAAGTGACAGTTAAGATGCTCTGGGGTATCGTACCTGGCCCTGAGCTGCTGCTCAAGAAAAATCCCAGTGTTCCAGTGTCCCACAGTCCTGTAATCTCACTCTCCAGCCCTAAGCTTGTGTTGTGTGTCTTGCATGATCTAAAATGGCACTAGTCAATGATATTTAGGCATCTCCACTGCTCTTTCATTGCACCTTAAGGGTAAACAAATTTTCCTCAATTTACTACTAATCTGCAGATATGGTGTGTGTCTAGAAGATTATTCATGAACAAACAATCTTTATTTCCATCTTTTCAGTAAATGTACAGATCACATTTACAGTAAAGTGAAGTATTTAAGTATGAGAGTAATACTATACAAAAAAACCCCCCAGCTAGCACCAGAGTTCTTGGTGTCAAGATAGATACCTGAGGAAGGTGAAGAAACACCAACTACATCAGAAGGTAGTATAATTTCTGCATTCTCCTGTATGCTTATCTCCTAGGAAACTCACCGAGCCACTTTCCGCCATCGACCAGTAGTCCTGGTTAACCAGGGAGATCCTTGTTGTCTGGAGGTTAACAAATGTGACACTCATCTGCAGTAAGCTCTGAAAGGAGGATCTAGGGAACAGGCTGGTCAGTCTGACCCCTGGGGAAGGTTATGCAGTGTAGCATCTTGAGTGCTGCTGTGGATGTTGTTTACCTAGATTGCAGAAAAGTCTTTGGCACCATTTTCCACAGGATTCCCCAGGAGAAACTGGCTGCCCATGGCTTGGACAGGTGGATTCTTCACTGGTTAAAAAACTGTCTGAACTGCTGGGCCCAGAGAGTGGTGGTCAATGGAGTTAAATCCAGCTGACAAATAGTCACTAGTGGTGTTCCTCAGGGCTCAGTATTGGGGCCAGATATGTTTAACATCTTTACCAACAATTTAGATGAGAGAATTCAGTTTGCAGATGGAAACAGGTTGGGTGGGAATGTTGATCTGCTTGATGGCAGGAAGTCTCTGCAAAGGAATCTGGACAGACTGGATTGATGGGCAGAGACCAGTTGCACAAGGTTCAACAAGGTTAAGTGTCAGGTCCTGCACTTAGCTCACAATCCCATGCACTGCTGCAGTCCAGGGGAAGAGTGGCTGGAAAGTTGCCCAGAATAAGGGCCCTTGTGGGTGTTAGTCAATAGCCACCCAAACATGAGCCAGTGTGTGCCCAGATAGCCAAGGCCAATGGCCTCCTGGCCTGTATCAGAAATATTGTGGCCAGCAGGACCAGGGCAGTGATTGTCCCCTTTTACTCAGCACTGGTGAAGTCGCACCTCAAGTCCTGTGTTCAGTTCTGGGCCCATCACTTCAAGAAAGACATTGAGGTGCTGGATCATGTCCAGAGAAGGGAAGCAGAGCTGGTCTGTAGCACAGGTCTAATGAGGAGCAACTGGGGGAGCTGAGGCTGTTTAGATGAGAGAAAAGGAGGCTCAGGTGAGATCTTTCTACGGTCTTCAACTACCTGAGAGAAGTGTGTAGCGAGGTGGGGATCATTCTCTTCTCTCAGGTTAAAGCTGACAGGACAAGGAGAAATGGCCTCAAGTTGCACCAGAGGAGGTTTAGATTGAATATTAGGAAAAATTTCTTCATCAAAAGGACTGTCAAACATTCAAACAGGCTGCTCATGCAAGTGGTTGAGTCATCATACCTGGAAGTATTTAAAAGACGTGAAGATGTGGTTCTTAGGAACATAGTTTAGCAGTAGACTTGGCAGTGTCAGGTTTACAGCTGGATTTAATCATCTTAGAGGTCTTTTCAAACCTGTGATTCTGTGATTATATGATTCTAAAAGCTATGTGGATTCTTTCACTGTTGCTGACTCCATGTAAGTAAATCAAATCAAATCAAAACAAAACCAGCCCCCTTTTTATAAATTTAATTGAAATGTCTGAGCTTTTAAATATATGCAAAACCCATTCACATTTCATCAGTAAAGTTTTATATGAGAAGGCAATGCCTGATGTTGTTTTTTTCAGTATCCAACTATATGTGCAGTAATATTTTTGGATACATCACCACATTTATATATTGCAATGAAAAGCTTTTGAAATGCATAGCAATTCGGCGCTATCCTGCAGTCTTTGTACATAAATTTTTTTCTGGTCTTAGCCAAGAAATCCCATTAACCTCAATGTCAGCAGACTATTAAAAACCAGAAAATTGTTACTCAACTATATTTCCTTGTACAACAGACACCATACAAATTGTTTAAACATTTTTAATCAGTCTATTTTTCTATCTGGTATTGAATAGTTTTCATATAAAATACTATTCAGTAAAGAAGGAAAGTATGAAAACCTGATTTCAGCTGTTTAAAAT
Organism: Corvus kubaryi; assembly: GCF_017639235.1. Taxonomy (NCBI): domain Eukaryota; kingdom Metazoa; phylum Chordata; class Aves; order Passeriformes; family Corvidae; genus Corvus; species Corvus kubaryi. The sequence continues at coordinate 19,176,364 of NW_024580667.1, read as the reverse complement.
GTGCCCACTAATATTCCATGTAAACTTTTAGGAAATCATTGGAGGTAACAGATGATGAAGAGGGAGTTTTTTGGCAAGTTAAGTAGTGCAGATCATTATACTAATTTAAGTCCAGTACAACCAGGCTAATTACAAATTAGTAATTGACAAAACTGTTGTTAATGATAGGGGTTGTGTTTTCAGCCTGGTTTTTTGTTTCTTTTTGTTGTTGTTTAGTTTTGGGGCTTTTTTTTATAAATGAAAAGATGAACGCTTAAGGTTTGATTTTTCATATGTTAAATCCTTCTTTCAGAAGTTCTTTACTTTTTTAAATAAACAGTAATTACTAAGAATATAAATTAAAATATATGTCTTTCACTATTAAATTTATGTGAATGACTAGATATATACCTCAGTGCTTTATCATGTTACTCAAAAAATTAAGCTCACAATAGCTAAACAGCAGATTAATGGAGGCTGACATTAAAACACAAAAGCAATCAAAAAGACCTGTTATTTCTGGATCAATTCAGCTGTTTATTAGAACTACTGAATAAATTAATAGAAAGCATTTTAGAAAATATTAATTCAAATAGACTTCAGGATTACATGACTGATAGATGGCAGACAATTCAGATTAATATTAAAATTTTACTGAATTCTGAAGAATGAAAATGACTGGACAGAATACAGTGAGTTTTGATTAAATAACCGTTAATGATGCTTCACTATTTCTTCACATCACTGACAACATATCATCCTTAGCACTTAAAAAAACACAAATAAAACCCCAGTCTATATCTAACTAAACTCTTCACTATTTACAAAAAAATACAGCTAAACTAATGCATCTAAACTAAGGTTTTGTAACCTGGTAATAGAGGCATAGTCAAAATTATTGAATGCTTCGTATGCATTTATCCCCCTTAGTGGAATGACACAGACAGTGGTATTGAGCACACCCTCAGCAAGTTTGCTTGTGACAGGCATCAAGTTGATCAGTGCAGGTGGTCTGCTCGAGGGAAGGGACATCATGGGGAAGGGTCTTGACAGCCTTGAGAACTGGGACCATGAGAAACCCATGAAGTTCAGCAAGTATAAAGTTCTGCACAAGCGTATGGGCAATCTCCAACTGTGGTTCTCCTTTTCTCACTTCCCTCTTGTGAGCCCACAGCTGTAGTACTTCATCCAGGTTTGGAGCTCCACAGCAAAAGAAAGACATGGAAATGTCAAAGCAGGTCCAGAGAGGGACTATGAAAATGGTCATAGGGCTGGAACAGCTCTCCTGTGAAAAAAGGCTGAAAGAGTTGGAATGTTCAGTCTGGAGAAGAGAAGGCTCCAGTGAGACCTTATTATGGCCTTCAAATGTATAAGGGCTTATAAAAATGATGGAGAGAGGCTTTGTACAAAGGCCTGGAAAAGGGGAAGTGATTTGAAACCTAAAGAGAGTAGATTTATATTGGACATAAAGAGGAGATGTTTCACAATGCATGTGGTGAGTTACTCTAACAGGCCACCCAGAAAAGTTGTGGTTGGCTCATCACTGGGAGTGTTCAAGGACAGGTTTGATGGGACTTTGAACAACCTGATCTACTGAAAGATGTCCCTGGTCATATGCACTGGGGTTGGAACTAGGTATTTTTAAAGATCCCTTCCAACCTAAACCATTCAATAATTCTGTGATTCCATTATCCTATGATTCTACAATTCTATGACATACCTGATGAAGTTCACACTGAAAAACACACAAAACAAATATAAGTAATCAGGAACTTAACCTGTAAAGTCTGCAACCTATCTGTCACATTTTGAAGTTTCAGACAACCCTGGGCATGTGAAATGGCACCAGACATCTGTGATTACACAACTGAAAAAAGCATGGTGATATGCAGGCGCAGACACCTGTGTTGTAAACATAAACTCATGTATCTCAGCCTGAAGATAAATATTAATTAAAAAATTGGCAGTTTTAGCAATGAATATGAGCCAGACCAGTAAATAAAACCACTAGGGCAGGTATTCTATGATTCTTTTTTGAAACTGCAGAAAATGCTGTTCTTGTTTCTTTATCACATTTATGTGTTCTTTTACTATATTCTTTAATACATTTAAATTTATCCCTTAGTTCCCTCTTTTTCATGATGACTTCTTCTCTTCCTATTGTTACGTGCTATTTAGTGTCACTAATTTTTTTCTTTTTTGCTTTTTTCCCCAATATATAGGGGTTTTTTCTTTCAATTAAGCTTAGAAGACAAAAACCTCAGAAAAATAACATGTTTTCTGTTTTCCTGTCATGTCTGGTTGTCCTCTATCTTCCGTCATCTATTTTGTTTATAAGCTTCTAACAGCAGTAAAAAAATATTATTGCACCTACACAGAGAATAACATTTTTTCTTGGTATTTAAACACTATATTATTTAGTATAAACTGCAGACTCTAGTATATAAAATTATTTAATGTACTACATAATGTTAACAGGCATTTGAGGTAATGCTTTAAAAAAATCAACTATATTTTAGTGTGCTATTCAAAATAGTTTTTGTGTGCCCATTTTGACTTAAATATATATGATTGTAAGTTGATAGTAAGCAACATGCAGAGGAGGAAAGTAAAACATTATAGAATACCTCGACTGGAATTTTGATTCCAATTGATTCAGTTTTCTTAGTTGTATCGAATTCTAGTGTATTTATTGTTTCTGCTTTACACACCATAAGTCAGATCAGAAGTAAATTTCATTAAAACAGTTACATGACCAATTTACTTCTGAAATTTTAAGCAAATATTGACAATGGTAGTTAGTCATCAGTCCAACAAAATCCTTTGTTTTTTTCAAGGAAGATAACTCTTTTCCTCTGCTCAGACAAGGCATCATTAAGAAACCAATACAACTTCTATTTTCACTCGGTGCATGTTATATTCTACAGAAGTGATGTTATTTTTCACCTTGTTCAATTACTCTTTTATTACTTCATGCAATCTATAAAATAGCTTTTGTTACTTTTCTGCCATGTATTTCATCAATCAGTTTGGTAGGTTCAGTTTTTATGAGCTCAGAATTTCTAAGATTAGAACTGAAGATTTTGATCCACAGAGGATCAAAAAATTTAGGTGACATTAAAACACCTAGCTTTCATATTAGGTGCTTACTTTCAGCATCTGCATGTTCAAAAGTTAATGTCCTGAGATTCTAGTAGGTATCTGAGTTTACGTTCCCAAAGTAGTAAGTTAAAGACCCTTAGGATCCCCTGCTCTACCATGACCATGTTAAACAGCTAAGACTGACAGTGTCTTCTATGTCCCATTCACATTTACCATGTAAATATATTTCTTTTTCTAGGTTGCCTCAAACTTCATCATGTTGCCACATATCCAACTTCTGTGTCAAGTGCTACTACAGATTCACCTTTCACCAATTAACTGAGCCCTATATGGCTATTTTTTGAAGACACGAGCCATTTTCCAGACTCTATTTGCTGTATGGACTACATAGTCACCACCAATAGCAAAAGATTTCATAGTTATCTGACACAAAGCATCTACCCTACAGCCACAGAAATGCTGGTTGTACATGTTTAATGTTTTACCTTTTGTATATCCTGTAGTTAAAAGGTTGTTGTTTTTTGATTTTGATCTATTAAAGCTTAGAAAATTAGGTAATAATATACAGCAGAGGTGATTATTAATTCAATTAATGAAATTATTGTACGCTATGTAATATATTCAAAACAATTTAAAGCACTCTAAAAAATATTCATCTCTTAGATCACCTGCACCAGAGTATAACTAGGTAAATGTAACATTTCATGGTATTTAGGACATTAAAAAAAATGTATTGGTATATGGATTGCTTCTGTTTCCTCTAGTTGTTGCCTGTTCTCACATCTACTGTTCAGCAGATTGTTCTCTTTGTTGCATTTGTAGAACATTTTGGGGAAAGAGGGTCAGAGAATGATATTAAAATTAAGGAATTAATACCGGTGAAAATATCCCAGTGGATTAAATAATCCATCTTTATTCCATGGTAGTACTACTACCCATGCTTTCTGATACCAATGCATTTATCAACAGCCATTTCTGAACCTTGTTCTGTCACCACAATCAATAAATCACCCTATTTGTGCATCTGGGATTGTTATGGGACCAGACTTACCATGCAGACATGCTGTTTGTGCATCTGGTACCTTGCCAGACTTATAGCATCAAATTGGTTACTCTAAAATATTGTCTGTGAAGGTCTCCCAGGGATTCAGACAGACAGATAATATACCGACCAACATGGGGAAGCCTAGTGGCCCCCAAGCCTGCTGCATTTGCAGATAACCCAGAAAGCAAGGAGGTCTCCCTTTCTAAATGTTTCCATGACGGTAGGCCATCCCCTTTAACACTGAGATGTGGCTACAAAATATCTTCCTCTTTCGTGTTTCTTCAAGAATTCAAGGATAATTTCAGATTAGAAATTCAACATAATCTGTATTGATACTGCCCAAGGGACAAAATGTAAGATGTTATGCCTTAACAGGAACATAAAATGTTTAAAAGATATAGGTAACGTCAGGATGGATGATAATTTTATGCCCCAGACAGGTGCACAATGTAAAATAAAAAGGTATAAGAACAATTGAGGTTGAGAGCACACAGTTAGAGGGAAAAGGCTTTCACAGAATGAATAATAAGCTTTCACAATGGTTTCACAATCCTGCTAAACAAGAAGATGATTTAAAGATACTTAAATCACTTAGAAAAGCAGAGACTACTTACCTTGAAGTTTGGCTTTTCTACCTAATCCTGAGTCCCATAGAATGAAAAATTTGGAAGTTGTCATACCTTTGGTTGTCCACAAAGCACTGATGGGAACTCACATCAACCTCCAAATACAGCTGTCAGGTTTATCAAGTGGAGGGAGATGAAGCAGCAAACCTAAAACACAGTTTTCAATTTTAACTTTAACCACAGGTCAATACACAGTGCTATCTCACCATATTTTCCAAAACAGCATAGGATCTTCTTTAAAGCTGCTTTTATTGTTGATGAAGATTACTGGAGAGATTAACTGCAAAACACTGCTCTAAATTAAAAAGTGTAACTCTAAAAACTGCTGCATAAAGACAGAGAAACAATTAAATGTTAAAATTATGGAAATAAAATAGTTTTACATATGTGTATAAATAAGCTGTAAACCAGAATAACATCTCATTTTCTCTCTTTAAATATATGATAGGGACACACACTACTTATAACATGCATTCAGTGTAAATGCTTATATCTGTATTAAAAAAGGCAACTTCGACATGCACTTTGACTTCTTTAATTTCAGCACAATAACCTTTCCTTTGAAGGGCTGTTCTTTTCAATACTGTCTGGTAAAAAATGCAAATGGTGAAATTAAATTAAGTGTCTTGAGGCAGACAGAGATCCAAATCAGGCCATTCTACTCCTGCTAAGTGACTACTGTGGTATTCTGCTAGCTTTGTGTCTGAAACAGACTGTTTTGGTCTGGGAGATGGAAACAGAAAACAGTTCAGACACTTTCTTTTAGACATAATGGTGCCAGGGAAAGAAAGTCAATGAACGGCAATAAAAAACTGTACATGGATTTGCACATAAGGTTTTGTACACTGAGAGCTGAAACACTAAAGGGACTGCTGAAGCTTTGTATAAGCACCTTTATTGAGAAGGGATTTGAAGCTTAGCAGAAATCCTGGAAGGTTATTAAGATAGAGATCGGCTGCTGCACAGAATACAGAATCCTGGAAAAATCCACAGCATCATCTTGATTTTGTAGCATCTGGCTCACATCACGAATGCCTTGAGCACTGTCATTCTGTGAACTGAATACCTGGTGTCAGGAAAATGGCCCTGAAGAAACAAATACTCACCAAGTCAGAATGAAGAGGAGTGTGAAACAGGAATAGAAAAATGTGAAATAGTAAGAAAGTCAATATACAAATGCATGCATCTAATTTTGACCACTTTAAATAAAGTGCAGCAAACTTTGGGACTACCTGAAGGTAAGAATGATAAACCCTAAGAAGTGTAGGAATAATTTTTCCCTGTCAGGTATGTCTAACATTTAACTTTAGCAGTATTGGGTTATTTCTTTAAGGTTCTTATGGCTGTGCACAACTGTACGACATTGTTTTTGATAACAGACTTGTATGTCAAAATGTTTGGACTGTAATTCCTTAGACTAGCAGAAGAAACTGGATATGTCTTTGCCATGGGCTGGTACCCTGGCTGTGCTGGACACCTTGTTCTCTGCAGAGAAAAGAACAAGCAAAATTTGGCAATTGACTCTCCTGGCTTCTGGAAGTAGTTCATATGTTTGTGAGTTTCTGGGACCAGACTAGATTAGATCACTGTTATTCGATACTGGTGGCATACCTGTGACTGCTAGCTCAGGATACTGTGTTTTGACCAGAACTCTCCCTAGGGGAGAAAAGCTAAGAAAAAAAAGGGGAAATACAATTTTTTTTCCACTTCTCTCCCCCTTCAGTTATTTGTTCAAATCAGACGGCACATGAATTTGTATAAAGGTCATGTGGTTTCCCATCTTCTCATAATTTCTCTTAAAAAACCCAAATAAAACCAAACATAAAAAAGAACTGACCCCAAGAAAGCAAACAAACAAAACTACAATGAAAACAACCAAGAGACACAGACTTCCTTTAATTAAAAATACAGGTAATCAAACAATTGAAACCATTTGTTCAAACCTACATCCTGTCAAAAGAAGGTTTGGTTTTATGGGTAAAAAGTAAAGTAGTTACACTGAAAACTTTCCCTGATTTAGTTAGAAAATAAATAACCAAAGATACTACCTTCAGCTTTGGTTGAATTTATAGCTGTATTAACTATATATACACAGAAATTTTCTTCAGCTTTCAAGATGAGTAGGTTGAAGATTACAACACAAGTAATTCAAATAATTGGTATAAAGATGGGCTCCTTACATATCCAGCCTGTGGTATCTCTATGCTATTACTTATTTCCTATCTTTTCTGGGTGGGGTTGCTTTTATCTTTTTTTCGTGTTTCCTCTTTTCTTCTCCTCAGTATTCCAGAGATACATAGGTCTGTGAATCCAAATTTGCCAATGGTTTAGCCTTTCCAGCACACTGTACTATTTGACAAGCACAAAAATACATCCACCCACATACAAAAACTGGGGTTTTAGTAAATTGAGTCTCTCCTAAATGTGATCAAAAGGTTTTATGGCATTATTTCTACACTTGGTAGTGTTTTAAAACTTTTTGAGTTAAAATTGGAGAGAGTTTCAAACAGAGAAGATTGAATAAGCAGTTGTATTTGGTCTGGCTGAAATAATATTCCTCACAGCAGCTCTCACAGTGCTGTGCTTTGCATTAATAGCTAGAAAGGAGCTAATAAAATACCAGTGTTTATGAACTGCTGGGCAGCATCAGAGCTGTCTCTCCAATATTCCCCCCTTACCAGTAGGCTGGATGTGGACAAGATTTTGGGAGGGTATGTAGCCAGTACAGCTGACTCAAACTTACCAAAAGGGACGTTCCATTCCATGTGATATCTGCTCAGATATAAAAGCTAAGAGAAAAAAGTAGGAAGAGTAGGAGCACTCATTATTTTTGTTTATCTTCTGGAGAAACCACTATGTATACTGAAGCCTTACCTCCTGAGGAATGGACTGACATCAGTTGTTGATGGGAGGTAGAAAGTACATCTACTGTTTTCCTTTGTTTCTGCATGTGCAAACTTTGCTTCCACTTTATTAAACTGCCTTTACTTTGACCCATGATTTTTTCATCCTATTTCTTCCATCCTGTCCTGCCGAGGGGCATGATAGAATAGCTTGGTAGACACCTGGCATCCAGCCAAAGTCAACCCACCAGAGCCATGTTTTACAATAAAAATAAGAGTATAAATGAAACATCATACACACCTTTCAACTTCTCCAGCTGCTGTTGTCACTGAAGCTTCTGTCATTCTGGAGACAGCAGGAGAGACTGGGACAGTGGAGGGGTTTTCAGCCACTGGGAGCTGGCAGAAGGGGGTTTTACCCCTCGCATGCTGACACAAAGAAGCCCGGAGGCCAACACAGAAACCCCTCTGGAAGGCGGCACTCAGTGCCCAACACACAATGAAAAAGGGGCAGAGCTCCTCACCCAAAAGGGGCTGTATCTTCCTGTTGCTGCTAAGCAGCACGCAGGCGACGGCAAAGAAGAAAGAGAGGGGACTCTCTGTATGTGTTCCACACAGGTTTATTCCAGTGAAATGACACGGACAAAGCGACCCATTGGTGGGAGGGTCCAGGGATCTTATACTGGGTACTGAATAGGTGGGGAAAGGGATCTCAGCCAATGGGATAGAAACAAGCAGGCGGGATTGACAGGAAGGGAACCAATGGGAACAACACATAGGCGGGACTCAGGGAAGGATCCAATGGGGCCTCGAGGAACAAAGAACTTTCTAGAGCTAATACATATTCAAGAAGGAAAATGAAGATACATAACTTCATACATAAAATATTAACAAATCAGGGGAAAACATGCAAAAGGCAGAACAAGGGAATCATGGGTTCTCACCATGACTGAAAGTTACGTGCTAAACTTGGGTTGCTGACCACCACAGCTGGTTGTCTGAGTTCTCCTCCGGAGAAGGAGTGTTGGAGCCACTTGCACTGCCACAGGACAGGGAGACAGAGGTGGCAGCAATCAGAAAAAATGCACTATTACAATGACCGTGCAGAAGCACCTTCAAAACCCTCAGTATCAAACTGTGTTACTTCAGCTTTGGTCACATAAGGATGTTTTAAGCACTTGACAGATCTTTCCTTTTATAGATTTTAATATAACTGTATTTTTGAAAAAGGCTGTTGGAAGGAAAAGTGCAATAAAAGAGTGTGTATTAACTTCTATTTTTCATTGTAGTAACTCCTAAATGCTAGGGACTCCACTGTGTTTAGCATTTCACAGAAAAATAATAAAAGATAGGTGCTGCCACAAAGACGTTTATAGTCTGAACTATAAGATACAATAGCCTGGGAATTGGCAAAGGTGTATGAACTCATTTTAAGGTAAGTTGCTTTGTCCACAATGTCTGCATGTATTACAGCTGGTGACGGGGTCCGCGGCTCTGACCCAGGAAGAGATGACTGGTCCAGGGAGATGGTCCCGAAAGGAATCGCCTTCCCGAGGCCCGGTGTTTTCCCTCAGCTGCTGGCAGGAGGGCCCTTGCAGAGACTGTCAGCTCTTTAGTGATATCAGCTCGTGATTTCAGCTCAGCTCTGCCGGGCAGCCTCCAGGCCAAGCCAGACCAGAGAGAGAGACAAGAGGTTCGTGTGGCTGGTTCCGCACGGAAGGTAGCTTTATTGTGGGTCCCCTCCGGCGCAGGGGAAAGCCAGGGACGAGAACCCTCTCTGAGCCCCACAGGGCCAGAGGGCTTGCTTTTATAGGGGTACAGGGGATCATTAAAGGACCAATGGGTTACAGAGGATCTGGGATGGGTACAGGCCAATGGGTTACGAAGAATCTGCATAGCTTCTCCTAAAGGATTGTGGGTCTGTCTTTTCTCACCGTGACCAAAGAAGTGGTTGCCTTTCCAGGGAGTCCTGCTGGGTGACTGTGAAATCTCTTATCTCATCAGAGATCCCTCCAGGGCAGGGGCTGGGCATACCCCACATGCATGTAATGAACCATCAGCAGTATTCAGCACACACTGCGCTCAGAAATCCAGAAGGTGTTCAACATCATCATTGGCATTTCTATATTGCATTGCCTTTGACAGCAGATTGATGATGGTGGTGGAATCACTGTGGTAGCAGAATTGCTTCTCTGTTTGTTATCCAACCCTTATCCTCAGCCCAGCTTTGCATCTGATATTGCCTTCATCTCCTAGGTAAATGTGTACAATCCAGTACTGTGTACCTCAGGAGAGTGGGGTAGACAAGGCAGGAAGATGATATATGGGAGCAGCAGGTAGACTTTCCATCTGTTCTCCTTGGTGGAATCAGGGAATATGCTGCTGTTGTCAGGCACAGCCATGGACTGAGAAAGGCCAAATGTGAGGCTTCCTTGCTGTTTGGCTGTGGACTAGCTGCATGTTCTCAAATAATTAGTCAGGTAATCAATCATTGGTAATATTGCAGTGATTGGTAGGATGGGTGTGACTCAAAGTTAGATAATTCTCAGCATGAAGCCATGCTTTGGGTATTTAGTCCTACCTTGCTGACAGCTTAGTCATCTTTGTATCACACACAGAGTACACGTGCTCCAGTTCTGTCTTCCCATATGAGGAGTGATATTTTGTCTGATTTTCCTTGGTAAAAGTGTCACATCTGCTGTTTTTAAACTAAGATTTTTCTCAAGAAGTTCTGACAATTTTGGATTGTTCCATACTGATGTGTTATTCTGGCAGTGACAAATTTTCTGTGACAAATGAGCTTTGTGTCATGCATTTTCCAATAACTATTAAATATTGATGTTCGCCCTGGATCATAGTATAAATTGAACAAGATAAAAATGCATTTACACTATTTTTTAAATTTGGAACTGTATTTTAGTTTTCACATAAATCCATTTGTGATTTCCGTATGTTCAACTTCCAGAGTGGTTTTGTTGCAAGCTAAGTGTGTTCCTTTTTAGAGGAAATAGCTTGTCAATCCTTTTCAGCTGTATTCCAAAGGTGGTCTAATCCCTAGTAGGGACATATGTATTTTTATTCCCTCCTGTTAGGTATTTGTACAGATTTCTAAGATCTCCCTGAGTCTTCTCTTCTCGATGCTGGACAGTCCCCCTCTTTCAGCCTGGCTCCTCCTGTCAGATGCCCCGGGCGCTTTATCATCCTTGTAGCCCTTAGCTGCACACGCTTCAGTTTTCTCATGTCCTTCTTCTACTGGGGAGCCCAGCACTGAAGCCAGCAGTCCAGATGTGTCTCCTTGGGGCTGAGAAGAGGGGAAGGAACACTCTTCTCAGTCTGCAGGGAGCACTGTGCCTGTGGTAGCCCGGGAGGCATTTGACTGCCTTTCCCAGGAAGGCACGTTTCTGGCTTGTGTTCAACATATCATCCACCAACATGCAGAGGTTCCTCTCTGCAGAGTTCTTTTCCAGACAGCTCCAGCTTTTGCTGGAGCAAGATGTCTTTCCTCCTCAGGGGCAGGACGTGACATTTCCTTTTACAATCATTATGGCATCATTATTAATTTCTGTGTAAAATTCTGTGTAACTAGTGATGTTTCAGAATAATTTTTATACTAGCCAGTCCTAAGTTTCTTTACTTTGTTTTACTCTTCACTTGATTAAAGAGATTTTATTCACTCATAATAACATTTACCATACTGATTATTTAATATAGATTTTCAGATTGATGTTTTCCTAAAGAGAAATTATCAATACCTATTGATTTAACTGTAAATTTTCTTTATGGTAATACCACAACATTGTCTTTAGAATGTATAGAAATAAATCCTTTAGGCATGAAAACAAACCACATTTTTTATCTCTAGAAACTTCTATAGATTATAAACTATTTTTTACATTTTAAGGTATATTTCCCAGAATTATAGTTATCCCTTAAAATATACAGCATGGATTTCTCATTTTTAACCTTTTTTTCAGGTATTTAAAATAACATATATACATACCTAACAGCATTATTGTGCAGTTTACAAGCCTGGTACCCTGAGGTAGTATATTATCACTTAGTTTGAACACATATTGAGCTTTTCCTTTTCTTTGTAGTTTAAGTGCAGGTGTTCTACAGTCTTAACTTCCCCAAGTTTTTGTCATCCTTCCTGAGAGCTATCTAGGGCTCCTTCTTTTATTCCTCAGGGAAAGGGAATTACTGCCAACAGTTTTTCTTTTCTTATCTTGACCTGGTGGCTGAGTGGCTTCTGTGATGTTGTCTAGTGCCTTTCATCTGCACTCCTGCTGTGTGAGCAATGCTGAGCCTCAGCTGCAGCATCTCTCCCCAGTCAGTTGCTTCTGTTCTTTCAGCTGAGTGAGGATAATTACTTCACTGGGATACAGTCAGCTCCCACTGAAGTCAAGGGAGCTAATAGAATCTCAAATAGCTAATAGAAAAACTGCTTTGTTTCATGTGGGGTTAAATACAATGAAGTTGGTTCAGTGTGATATCCATTTCAAATCACAGTACTATGACCAAACTCAGCTTCTGTGATAGAATTCTTATTTTATTTGGACAGTGTGTTCCTAAGATTGCATTTTCTGATAGTAATACAGTTTGATATAAAAAATTATTTAGATGTGTGTTTATTGGAGGTTCATAATTATTTCAAAAACAATAGTGGAAACCACCCTCCCCCCTTTTTTTCTTTTCAGATTTCTAGTTGGGACTATCATATATCATTTCATTCAGCTTTTTCAAACTTCTCTGCTGAAATTAATAATCCTGACAACATTAAAATTTTAATATAATGTAAACAGCATAGTTATATGACACTTGTCAATGTAATTTTTCCTCAATTCTTTTCTCCATGTGAAGGCTAGGAATTGTGCCCAAATGGAATTGCATAGTCATTTAGATTGAAGAAGTATTTAAGATCATCAGGTCTAATGGTTAACCCAGCACTTCCAACGCCACCTCTAAACTATGTCCCTAAGTGCCACATCCGTCCTTCTTTGAAATACCTCCAGGGATGGTGACACCACCCACCATTTTCTGGGCTGCCTGTTCCAATGCTTGACAAACTTTTTGATGAAGAAATTTTCCCTAACATCCAACCTAAACCTTCCCTGGTGCAACTGAATGCCATTTGTTCTTGTCTTGGCACTTGTTACTTGGGGGAAGAGTCTGACCCCCATCTCTTGACAGTCTCCTTTCAGGTAATGCTAGAGAGTAAAAAGGTTTGCCTGAGACTTCTTTTCTCCAGGTTGAACAGCTCCAGTTCTCCCAGCCACTCCTTATAAGACCCTTCACCAGTTTTGTTGCTCTTGTTTGGACATGCTCCGGCACCTCAAAACCTGATATAATATTATATATTGTTTGTCCCAAACATTAAAGTCTAGTTACTGTAAGTAAAAATAGATTTAGAAGAAAAAGGAACCTGGAAGCAGTAAATTTAAGTCATCATTAGAGCCATAGCTATAATTGTATAAATCATTATTTTAATGCCTGAGAAAAATGCATCCAGATGGTGTCTTTCATGTGCCAAGTTAAGACCAGAAGCAATATTTGACCAGTACCCTTTGAACTCTGCGTTAAAAGTGAAAGTTTAGCTGTGAACCTCTGACACAGATAGTAGTACATCATAAAATTGCTGTAATATGTTTGTTGAATTTAATGAAATGTGGCACTAAACTGGCAAAAAATGACCTTGTTCAGTAGGCAGTAGATTTGATTTAATCTATGAGACAATGACAGAGAAGCGGATGCAAACATTAGAAATCCTTTTACTCATTTTAATCCCTGTGAAAGATGAATTTTACTGTAAAATCAGAAAGTACATACTAAAGCACCTCAAGGAATGGGGGATGTCTCATCTACTGGCTGCATTAGGACTTACCATCCCCTTTTCACGCTCTGTGCATCAGCCAGAAGAGCCATTCAGAGCCATTAGCATGATCAATAATGGCAGGGAAAGTCATTTCCTATTAACATTTGCCTCACCATACTTAGGTTTCTTGTGCCTGTAAATAGTTCTCTTTCTACTGACAAGTTGGTTTGGCATGAATAGTTTCAGGGAATCTTCGCTTTGCCAGCATGACTTCTTCTAAAGTTAAATGCCTTCATCTGAACACTTTCTTTTGTTTTCATCTCACTCGTTGACTGCCTTTGCCTTATTTTTTTTTTCCTTCTAATTTCCTTGATTTTTTTTTCTTTATCTCCTAAAAGTATGTAATTTTTAAAGCAAAAATTTGAGACATTTTCTTCTGTTACACTAGCACCACTTCAGCCGATACTACGGGTCATGTGAAAAGTTTTTTGTAATCTAACATTACACTTACTTGGAAGCAAATAAAAATAATAAATACCCAATATCACTTGACTAAAAATTAGATTCCTTGTTCTGTGTTGGAATATATAATACTGAGTAAGACACCTACATTGTCTATAGTTACTGGTGAAAAATCATTATTTTGAGAAAGGGTTCATTGCAAAACCCAGTATGCAATAGAAATGCTTCAACTGTCAATAGAAAATGTTAAACATGCTAAACCAACTCATGCTTGTGTGATATTCTTCTCAGTAGCCATATATACAAAAAATAGTAGACCTATAGGTATCTCTTCTATGTTAGATCAAAAGCTCAAAAGCATGTAGTGAATCTGGCTGCATTCTGCCTGAATGCAGACAACAGCTATCACATTTTTGAGAACCTTCTTATTAACTGTTGTATGATAGAATCATACCACTTTTGAAAGATCTTGTTTATCCTGAGACACATTCTCTGGAGACAATTATGGGTCAGACCTCAGCTGGCCATACTAAATTATATTTGGAGCTAATAAAAATAATTTATCTTTCAGATATTGGTACTTCTGATCTGTAAATAGATTAATAAGGTAGAAAAGATTAATTCTCTTTTGAGTACCTTATTTTCCCCATTTCATATAAACACAGTGTAGGGTGACATGTAGGTGCAGATATCAGTTGAATCCCACTGTTTTGGTCTGTGAATGTCTCTGCATCCTGAATTTGATATTGAAGAATGAAAATAGAAGAGATTTAGGGGAAAGGGGGAGGGAAACAATGCACTTGTGCTAACTAGTGATATGATCCTTCATTATTTTCTGAGAAGTCAATTCATAAAGGAAACAAAGAATGATGCAGACCATATGTAGTAATTTATTGTCCTAAAAAATCCTAAAATATGGACATCTAAAGAGGGAAAAGAAAAAATAAAAAAAAGAAAAAAAATGTAGTGATTAGTATAACATCCTAAAAATAAAATATGAAATAGAGGGGAAGAGAGGAGAAGCCAGAAAAGAGAAGAGAAGAGAAGAGAAGAGAAGAGAAGAGAAGAGAAGAGAAGAGAAGAACTATTTCAGTGGGAAGGGACCTACAGTGATCTTCAGTTCAGAAGCCTGACCAGATCGGGGATGACTAAAACTTAAAGCATATTGTTTAGGACATTTTCTAAATGCCTTTTAAACACTGACAGGCTTGGGGCATCAACTACCACTCTAGGAAGCCTGTTTCAGCCTGTTCCATCTCTGTGAAGAAATCCTTCCTAATGTCCAGTCTAAGCCTTTTCTGGTACATCTTTGAACTCTTCCCACACATCCTGTCACTGAGTTCCAGGGAGAAGAAAACACATCCCTCTCCACTTCCTCTCCTCAGGAAGCTGTAGAAAGCAATTAGGTCACCCCTCAGCCCTCTTCTCTTAAAACTAAGCAACCACAGATTCCTCACCTCTCCTCATAGGACATTCCTTCCAGCCCTTTCAACAGCTTTTTCATCCTCCCCTGAATGCATTCAGGGACCTTCATCCTTCTTAAATTGTGGATATCTAAGCATTTGACTTGCAGAGTTCCAGTCAAATTTATTAAATAGATTCAAGAAGTATATTCAGTGACATATTCACTGTGGTGGGGGGAGGGGTGTTGTAAGAGGCCATCATGATAAGACAGAACAAAATCAAAAGCCTATTCTTAAGCATTGCTTCTATTCTTGTAAAAAATAAACTGACAAAGTTATGTTTATCTATACAGACAGATACTCCACAGTATGAAAACAATATGATTGCTCTGTGTTAGTGTGTGTATGGAATGTGAATGCTAAAATAAGCTTATCTTCTTTATTTTTAACTGACTTAAAGAACTCTATGAGTACAAACCAACTCCTGCAAAACACATATTTATACATACTTTATTAAGTAAAATGTTTCTGAAGAAAGACATATTCAAGATATAATTGTCTTTCATAGACTGCAGACCAACAACAGCATATTCTGGATTTTTGAAGATGGTGCATTATTATTCAAATGAAATATGGTTTTGATAGAACTTGATCTCATTCAAATTCTAAAAATAATGTGTTTTGTCTTTTGGTGTTATTAATGATTTTATTAAAAAAAAATAAATTCAAGTAAAACCAACCAAAAGAAATTTTACAGAAAAGATCAGCAAAAGTACAACGAACTAAGATAAACTGGTTTAAGAAGCTACTCAATTAGGAATATTAAAATAGAGTCCAAATGTTTCAAAGACTAGACAAGGAATTTGAACTATTCTTTCAACTCAGTTTGATTTTAAACAGACAATTTAATCTTGGTGTTTCTTGTGGGGTTTATTTTTGTTTGGTTCATTCGTTTTTGTTTGGTTTGGTTTTGACTTGAAATAGCAGTACAGTATGAAACAAAGATGTGCAAGCCAAACCTAGAATATTTAATTTAACAACTCTGAGTTTCATAAAAGTTCACTAAGCATGAACACTGATTGTACTGAAACTGCATTCAAAAATGGAGCTGAAGGTAAAGGTTGCTTTTTGGTCTCTTAGTGGCTTAAGTTGTCAAGGGTAACCAGGTGTGATTTCCAGCTCTTTAAGAGAACTACAGCTTTATTTATATATCCTGACTCTCAAACTGTGTGACCTCTACTACTATGATTATAGAGCCTCTTGTGTCTGAAAGAAGAGCCAGGAAGAGAAGGCATAGCTGGTTTATGCCAAATAATGCATCCTGTGGTAGTCGTGCTAAGCATACATTTCACATTCTGCTTATGCCACAGAAAGAACTGGAATTCATGGGTGTAAAGGAAAGCTGCATCAAGTCTATACTACTGACAAAGTACTAAAATGATAGGTTCAAAGATAAAGTTCAAATTAAAGATGCATTTTAATAAGGACTTCTACAAATAATATACCCTACAAAATAACTATTGAATGGTATCTTCATGATCTAAGCAGAGAATATGTATATTTTTAGGAACATTATTTCAAGCTGAACAACTTTTGCATGTGTTCGTATACACATGCAAACAATATGAGTGGTTGCATATGTACATATGCATGGGTTTTTTTAAAAAGCCTGGTCTAATTATCACAAAATTATCACACTAGATTTGTGAGACATCTAGTTAATTTACTGGCAAACCTGAAGAATAATTCCATGTTTCTTGGTCCATTGTGCTGAGTAGTCTAAGTTAGGTTGTATATACAATGAACAGAAAACGTCATGTTTTATTTTCTAGCACAGGTAGGACACAGTAATTTCACAA
Source organism: Corvus kubaryi (assembly GCF_017639235.1). Classification (NCBI taxonomy): domain Eukaryota; kingdom Metazoa; phylum Chordata; class Aves; order Passeriformes; family Corvidae; genus Corvus; species Corvus kubaryi. The sequence continues at coordinate 19,159,233 of NW_024580667.1, read as the reverse complement.
ATCCTCTTATTTCAAGGACATGAAGCTGCATTAGCTGTTTCTCTGAATAACTTGTTATATAGATATTTATACCCCTGAGCTGGTTTTCACAACATTTTTTTCCAAGCATCACCCTGCTGCTGCGTGTTAGACACTTACCTCTTTAAGATGTAAGAGGCATTGCCACTAGTGTTTCAGGCATATATCTGTGTCACACGATTGTATGAGTGTCATCAACAGTTTGACAATATCTTTAGAGCCTGTGTCCTAAAAAAAGCGTCTCCTGGAACAAGTCTTCTTTTTCATGGAAACCAAGCATCAGTAAAGCAAAATGTCTGTTATTTCATTTCTATTTAATACAATACAAAAGTTATATTTATCTCTAAACACTTCTTTCTATAGAGAGCCAAGAAATATTTGAAACATTTTGAAAAACTTACTAAGCTCTTATAGTCAAAATAATGATTTGCACCACTGCTTACTCAAACCTTCTACATTTTTATAAGTACCATGCTTGCTGCTCATGATAAATGTCTGATTATTATTCATTCACATTGTTTTTTTTCAATTTCCTTTTCTGCTGAGAGTAGTTGTTGTTCTCTTTGGTTGTTTATTCAGTGAGAACACTTATGATTTAAAGAGCTTGATTCTATTTTTCCTGAAAAAGTATTTGAGGATATATAGTTTGGGTTGACAGTAGAACTATAAGCAATGTCTATTATCACTGTCTTAACCATTAAAAGTTAAGCATCCAGGAGGGACAATTGAAAAATGTGTTGTTTGTAATTTTTATTTTTATAGTATTACTGTGAAAACCTTTTTATTCTTACATGCCTTTGTTAGAAGTCATTATCATGTGTGAGATATATTTTTTATATTCAACCAGACAACTTTTTTAGGACTGAAAGCACGTGTGACCCAATTGATGAGGGATTGGATTCCCTCATTAAGTCTAGTCCCTACCTTCTTCAATAACAGGCAGTGAAAAAATAAATATATATTAAGAGAAACCATACAGTATTTACAAAGTATTCATGAACACACTATAATTCTCCACACTTCATAAGAAATGTAGTTACCAAAGAGAAAAGCTGTGTATGTGATATGCTCCATTTTAAAAGACCTTAAAGAGTGAGTTGACATAGGGAAATAATTTATTAATGTTATTATTATTATTACTGCTAAATATACAATAGTTATAAGAAATAATTGTTTAAAAAATAATTCCAGGAAATCTGGAATGTGTCCTATTTGCATCTGTGATTAATTTTCAGTTTTAAAGGAAGGAAGGAAGATACTTGTTTTAGTGTGAATCAGGTTCTCTGTGCTTGTAAGAAGGAAAGTAGAAGAAAATTATCATTCCTGATTTGGTACATCCTTATTAAATACAGTAATTTTTTTCTCTGGACTTCATTTTAGGATATTTGAACATAGAAAAATATAAAATGTTCTTAGATGCTTTACCCTCTTTTATAAAAAATCTTTTACTTAAATCTTTCCTAATCAAAAGTATCAAAACACAGGTGTAGACTGGAATTACTGCTGTGTAGTATAAGAATGAGAACACTAGTTACTGAATCCTCATTGTGTTTCCCACATCTTAGCTGATTTTATCCAGTGTTCAGTGATACCAGTGTCATCCAGTGATCCACTCAAGTTAACAGCTGAGGTTTTTTTTCTCATATTCTGAGGAGGGCCACCAGATTTGTTCCATATAGTTTTCTATTCCATTTGATTCGTGTGGAGAATGGCATATGGAGAATACAATAGCAATATGAACTTCTAATAATATGAATTTCTAGGTAAGCTGAATGCCTCTTAGTCTTCACAATTTATCACAAAATGCTGGATGATGAGTCAATTTTGATTTCTTTCACAATGATTTCAAATCTGGTTCTCAAATAAGTATTCATATTTTTTAGTTCTCTGAAGTGCTGACATTTGAGCTTCTATCAGAGATTAAAAGCACATTAAAAGTAAGAAGCATTGTGTTCTATTTTATGTTGTCTTTTTTTCCGAATTCTGAATCTCTTGCACTTTTTTTTCATTTTAACATATATTATTATAATTCCTATGGTAAGCCCTATAATAGAATACCAAAAAATACTTCCAAAAAATAATGAATGGGCTTCTTTCTGATCATGCATTTGCTCTCCTTGTTGTTTCATTGCCATGAAGGCCCATGTGTTCTAGAATACAATTACAAAAAAGCTTTAAATATAAATACATCAGTGTTATGTTATGAACTCATACTGATCATATTACTTCTGTGGCTTTACTAGTTAAATTATACTCAGTGCCATAAAATAATGTCTAGTTGAAACTCCTAACAATTCAGTGTAAATATAACTGCAAAATCATTTAAGAAATACACTATGGATGTTCTGCAAGAAAAATATGTTATATGTCAAAATTCTGAATTGTATAACCTTAAATATAATTCTTTAAACTGTAGGACATTTTCATCAGTTTAACTAGTAACAAGGTGGACTGAAACAGCTCTGTTTCCGGTAATTCTGTATTTGCCTTTTAGCTCAGGTCTATGTTTTTATAACTGCGCAAATATTGGATGATTATAAATCCATCTGGTGTTCAAAGAAGAGTAATCTACTCTTACCTACATTGGCTTACAATTAAAATTTATGGAACAAACCTCTTTCAAGTTAGTTTAACATGATTTCCAGACTATAAAGCCTCACCTCTATCTCATAGAATAAAATAATTTAAATTTATTATCATTTAGTCTACTAGATATTTTCTTGCTAGCCCATGTTCTATTAATTTATTTGACAATCTAAAAACTACAGTAAGTCCTTGGGAAACAGAAAATCACATGTAATCACGTTTTGTAAATTATTTTTCATCTATCTTAAAATCAGCTAGTCATGCATCAAAATATCTGTCTCTACTATAGTGCCTGTCTACTTCAACTTCCTTATAAGGAGTTTTTAATAGTTTGTTTTTTTATGAGCAATGATTACAGACACCAGTGCTGGATAGTAGTAGAGTGCAAAAAAGATATGAAGACAAATATTTTTTTGTGTGTATTATAAGATTCAAACCACTTATGGCTGTTAGAAGAAACAAGATTTTTCTGTAATTCTACCATCTATCTCTAACAAAGGGCAGCTCTAGGACCTACTATCTGACCTATTAATTCAATTACAGAAACATTTTCACCTCCTGTCCTAATATATGTTATCAAGGTGAGTTAGAAATTCTACACAGAATTTTTTTTTACTAACTTGTAATTATATAACTTTAAAGAATAATGAGATAGTCACTAGCAAAAAAGTTAAATGAGGAAGAAATATTCAAAATAAATTGTCTGATACTCTTTTGAGTTTGCAATCAATAAACATTTCCACTGTAGTTTAGACACCATGAAACTATGTTAGAATGGGTCTCTGCATATCTGCATTTATTAATCTATGTTGTTTCTAGATATATTCCTTATACTATAAACACATCCCTTTCTCTCTGCATGAAAAGAACTTGTAGAAGATTCTTATGAATTAATTACTTATCTGATAATATTCCAAAGTGTTTCTGTCTTTCTGCAGTTCCATCTTTTACTCTGAAATTCAATCTAAGTATTGTATTCACATATTTGTAATATATTTGATTTTCTGAGTAGCTCCTAAATATTCAACAGTTTTTCTGGTAATAATAAGCAGACTGGAGCAGTTTGGTAATTAGGTTTTGGTAAAAAGACTGCTTACATGTTCCATCAACAAGTCAGGAAAGGACATGTAAACATTTTCTGGTGACTAAAATCTGTTTGCAGCAATATCAGTCTTCTAAAGTTAGTAACTAGAACAGATCTCTCACTTCCAGGTATAGAGCTCATAATCAGTACGTAAGGTAGGAAAATTAATCAGGATATCAAATAATTTTCAGAAAATTTTAGCCCACACAAAAAATTATAAATTGATTTTATAGCACAGAATAATAAATCCCCCCCAAGACTGTGTTTGTTTTATTGATGAATACTAAAAGACAGTAAAATCCAATGCAAGATTGAGCTATAGACAGAGATAGGAGTTAAAAAAGTTAATAGAAAAACTTATCTGACAGGAAGAAAAAGTCACCAACAAAATACCCTCAATATTTTTTCCTGTACCCTTAGTCTAAATTGGGGGTAAAAAAAGAGAGAAAGAGAAAAGAAGAAAATAAAACACAAGAAAACAAAGCAAAGGAAAAACTCATGGAGGAAGGTGAGGAAGAAAATAGAAAACCAATTCTCTTTGAAGTTCAAATAATTTCACATAAAAAGCTTTTTCCATGCATTATTTTTCCTATCTTTGCAGATGATCTGTCTTTAGTATCTGCTTCAGTAGAATAGGTAGGATACTCCTCTTCACTCCCACTTGTAGAAACCACTGCTTTCTGTGTGTGATAATTGCTATGGGTTTAGCAGTGATGAAAAGGAATGAAAAACAGTGTCACCAAAATGTATACTCATTTTCAATAATAAAATTTCTTTGAAATATTTTAATGCACTTTTCGCCTGCATGAACAAGTATAATCACACCAACAGATCTTGTTATTTAAGAGGACTGCTATAAATACAGATATGTCTATGAGGGACTATGCTCCAGTTAAAATAGGTACATTTGAAAAACTCAGGTGTGTTTAAGCTGATGAACAGGTGAAATATGTTACAAAAATAAATTAGATTATAACAAAAATCCCCTTTACATACATTATATTACTCCAAAGCAAAAATAAACAGAACACCAAAATTTGTTAAGGACTTTTTGATTGTTAGCTGGAAAATATTTAGAAAAAAAGATTGTTTAATGTTTCGAATGCAATGAGAAAAAAAACAAACAAAATTAAAAATAACAAGATGAATACTTTCTAGGATGAGCAACTTTTTTTCACTTCAAGTTACAAAATCAGAGTGCAATCATCTGTGTAAAATGTTCATTTTTTATTAGCAGCACCAAATTTTATTATGCTTACTGGACACAAAAGTAATTCCTGAATTCAAAAGTCCTGACAAAAATGGTCTTGGAATCAATAATCAGTGATAGGGAAATCTTGCAAAATTCATGATTGTGGAAAAGGTTGGAAATCTTTGGGTTTGAGTTCCCACCAGTCTGCAGTTATGATGGAGCTTCACTGGGGGTAGGGTGGGGCAGAAACCAAAATGAAAAACAAGTAAATAAATAGAATGCACAAGAGATATTTGCTGTCTTTCCTCACTTGTGGCATGCCTGAAATCATTATGTTTTGTGTTGACAAAAACAGGTGAAATTACTATGTTTTGTGTTGAACAAAGCGCAGCTCTGCTTTGCTGTTAGGTAGACACCACATTCATTAAGTCTGGTGTGCAATTAAGATGATGAAAAGGATTCAGTGAGGGCATGTTAGTTTGTTACTACTAGAAGACCAAGCAGTATTTATGAAGGAGCCAATCAACAGTAAAAATGGAAAATATAATTTCAGTTCCTTTCATTCATCTTTCCTAAGAATGTGCAAAAGGAATCTTGAACTGTATCAGTTTTGGTCTCCTTATTCTGATGTTATCCTACTAGTCCCAGAGAACTCCCAAATTAGCAAGGCCCAGAAGTGTTTAAAGATATAATGTCTAATTTTCAGGTACTCCAAAATAAATATTTTATGGTTTCATCAAATCTGTAGGCTGAACTGTATGACAGGCCAAGATATTAACTAGAAAGCTAAATGCCCATTAAATGATACTCCATCTAGAAACATTCAAGTAGGAAGCAAAGTCCAAGGTTATACTCAAAATAGGTTCAACACTGAATTAAGACAAGTTTGCTCAGGCCTTTGTCCAGACATTTAGAAAATGCCTGAGGACAGATATTCATATAGCCTGTTCCAATGGTTAACAGAACTCATAGTGAACATTCCGACACCACACCACCTCTTATAAACAGCTGGAACACCAACTTATTGTCTTCTATTCCTCTACCAGGCCCCACTGGTTCTGGATCCATGGCTTCTTGAAAGCAGTGGGTGAGGACTGTTCGGCCCATTACCCAAAACATTTTTCCTCCAACCCAGCTTGCCCAGCCTTTCCTTGCAGGGCCAGTTCTCCATTTCCAATTACCTTAGAGGACCTTGGTTTGGCTCAGATGAGTTTATCCTTTTGAACAGTATGTATCCATTAAGTCCTGTGGACTTTTAAGGATCAAGAATGCTCAAGATAAATATTAACTGATCTTCTACCATCACTGGAAAGTTCTTCTCCTTCTTGAACCCTATTTCTGGGCAAAAAGACCTGGAAAACCTTTCTAATAAAGGCTGAGGCAAAGAAGACAACAAGCACCTCAACCTTACCTACATCCACTGTCACAAGGTCACCTACCCCCTTTTCATGAGGACTGCGTGCCTCATCTGGAGAACATCTTCTGTCACCTTGACGGAGGTGACATCATGTGTCTCTCAAGCATGGTGTGAGTCAAGGCCTTTCTGGTTTCTCAGCCCCTTCACAGTCACTGCCAGCTACAAATCTTGTGTTACATGCAGTCTTGCTTGCTAGTGAAACACCTGTCAGCCCTGGAGCTGGGCAGGAGCCTGATGCGCTCTGTCAAAAGTCAGCTATACTATATGGGTGTCCACCCTTTTCAGTCAAGAGCCATTCTCCTTGCAGGGAACAGCTGACAAAAAACTGGTCTGCAGAAACACTACGGAGCTTCCAGAGGCAATTGCATACAGAAATCCCAGTTTGGGGGGAAAAAAGGAAGGAAATATGTAAGTAAATAAATAAAGAAACCCTACAAACCACAGGGGTTGGTCATGGTGTGATGTAAAAAAAAAAAATAAAAACTTAATTCAACCCTATGATTGAACTCTCCCAGTCCTCGATTAAATAAAAATCTGGAAGAAAAAAAACAAGAATAAATGCCTCACAAATTGCTGTAAGTAAGTAAAGTGTTAAGCCACAAAAAACAAGATGTTGCATTAGGTTTGTGTGTCAAGGTTTTGGTAGTGGGGCACAGGATGACATCTGTGAGAAACTGCTGGGAGCCTCCCTTATGTCCACAGCCTCTCTAAATAAATATATAAAGAAAGCCCATAAAAGCTGAAATAGGTAGATAAATAAACAACTATGCACAAGTTAAAAGAAAAAACAACAAAAAAAACCAACAGAACAAACCAAAACCAAAGACCCCAACCCAAAAAGCAAATTCCATGGGAGGAAAGAAAACCTGAAAAACAAACGAAAAAGTCACCCATAAAAATGCACCTAAATAAACAGTAAAAAAACCTAAAAATCCCCCTCATACAAACTCCCTAAAAAAACCCACACACACAAAAAAAGAAAGAAAACACCAAAGAAAACCAAACCCCAAACCAAAACCAAAGAAAAGCGAAAAGAAGGAAATCAAGAAAAGGAAATTGAAATAATAAGGAAGTTCCCCACAACAACCACCCAGCATATTTCACATAAACAAAGGAACAAATATAAGAAGCTTTCCAAGTCAGAAAAGTAAAAATGGTAAAAATGGCCACCAAAAATACTTGTATGTCTCAAAAATATCTTTTATCTGCTTGCTTGCAACATTCTTCACAGCAGGGAGCAGATAAAGGTGCTGGCAGAGAATGAAATAGCAGTGCTGAATCATGTTTCTTGTGTATTTACAGGTTTCTTATAACCCTAAAAGAATTCATAAGAGAGAAGACCATAAATCTCTTAAAAAAAGTCTCACCTTGTTCCACAGTAAGGGGATAAACTTGGACAGAGTGTTTTTAACATGTGTCTGCTAGAAATTTCCTATGCTTCTATAACAATTCCAACCTCATCCAAACTTTCTCATTTAAATAAATAAATCCTGTTATGGATTTATTTCACCTAATTTCTTTAGGATAACTCTCTTGCCTAAAATTTTGTTTCCCATGACATTTTAGGCACTGTAGGGTCTGTCTAGCGTCTGGGTGTTCCTCAACAATACAATTGGTTTCTCCCAGGTTCTGTGTAATATCTGCCCATCCAAATACAGGCACCTCAGGGCAGGGGCTGGAGTCTGGAGCTCAGCTGGAGGCAGTGCAGGTTAAATTGTTTTCCAAAAAACATCCTTAGATTCTCATATTTTGGCAAATGAATTATGCACAGAAGTCTATAGTGGGTCTACACCTACCTCTTGGAAAGTTAGTTCAGTGTTTCATTTAGAGGGAATGGAGAGAAACTGGGCACAACTCACATGAACTATTTTGAATATCTGCTTTATGAGATTCCACAGAAGTGCTTGTTTCCTCACTGACTGTAAAGCAGTGACAAACTAAAGTGTAGAAATCATCTACAGGCATTTAAAGATAGGTGAGATAACTTTTTACGGGAATTTCGTTATCTCTGTCTGGCAGTACTTACATATATTCTGTACCACATTTCTTACACCTAAAAAAACCCAAATAAGCCCAACTTCAGTAAGTACAAAGACAACTCCTACATGAATAGCCTGTAGATTGTTTTCATAACAATATGGTGACTCCTTTTCCCAGAAGATGAGGAGACAGAAATGTCTAATACGTTTTTCAACTGTCTTCTGGAAAGTTCTGAAATTATAGAAGTCTCTGTGACTTCTGTCTAGCTGTTCTGTCTAGATTATCAAACTGAAGATTTTGTCACAGGTTATAGGGGTTATGATGAACTCCTAATTGAACTAACAGATCATTCTCAAACTCAAAAACATACAAAGCAGCTTTTGAAGTGAGTGGGCTGGCTGCAACACTGATCTGCCTGCAACACTCTGATCTGCCTGCATTTTATCAGGGAAAAAATAATGATGTCAAAACCTGTGGTGAATCTTCTTTAAGAAACATCATTTATTCACAGGTCACACAGACAGCAACAAATTTTTAATGCATCTGTGAATAAATAAAGGAGTACCCTGTAAGCAACACATCATAATTTGTTGTAGACTTGGCAGAGGCAATGGAAAGTCTGCCCTATATTCATGCCCTGGTTATTTGAAATCCACAGTAAAAGCAAATAAAAACTACAGTAACAGAGAAGTGAGACAACATTTCTTCCTTACTTACATCTGCAAAGTTGCTGACATTTGTGTGGCTGGCTACTCTAGGTAGTGAGTGAATTTTAAAATCAGTGAATTTTAAAAGACCATAGATGCATCTGTTTCAGAAAACTTCAATAACTTTTTGTTAGTTGTTTCCACTGATGTATGTTTAAGGCATTAGGTTCCTAAAAAATCTCTATCCGGGTATTTCTGGCAGAGTTTTCTTCAAAATAGTAGATTTTAATACTTAAATTGACAGTATGTCCTAGATATTTCATATATTATATTGCTATTTGTGTTTGAACAACACTGAAACTTTATTCTTTCCTACAAGAAATGTGAAATTCCTGGCAAAATTTTGACCTCTTCCTCATACATTTCTAGAACAATTTTTTGCTGATAACAGCCTATATCAGAAAGAGTTTCAGTAAACAAACAAACAGCAAACAACAAAAACAAATTCATTAAAAAACCCCAGCAATCCAGTTAAATATGTCTTCTCATTAGAGTAACCCAAAGTATTTTCCTCACTCAGGGATAAATACATGTCCTCACTGAATCAGCATGATAAACTTCCCATTTTAGCCTAGGAAATAGATGTACATGAATAATGATCAGCTACTGATCTAATTCAGTCTTATTCAAGGGATATATCCTAGTGAAAGGGGAATTGAAGTTTTCTCAGAGAGAACAAGGGGAGAGATGTTAGGCAGTAAAAGATAAACTGATGTGAAAAATTATATGGTAGTACAAACTTAGTATTTTTCATAAATCAGCAATAATAATTTCAAATGTAAAGAAAATGTTATTATTTACAATTTTAAACAATACACATCAATCAAAAAATACTACTGAATAGGAACAAAAAGAGAGCTAAATCCATTAGCTAAAAGGCTACAGTCCCACAGAAAGTGGGACCTTAGGAAAGAACTGATATTTTTAGAACCATAAGCCTCAAAAAACTTCCCTAGATGTCACACAAAAACCTCCTTACTTTCAAACAGTGAGTGCTAACAAGTACTTTGCTCCCACAGTGTTTACCAGAATCGTTCAGCTTATCTTCCTTGATAAAGTATGTCTGACTGGTTTCAGCCAATCTAGCAGATCAATTTCTGACAAAAGCCAATGGCAGCTCTGAACACTGCTACACTTGTTTAACACTGGACCCTGTTTATTCAGATCCCAGTTCAGGTTTCTTCTCTGGATGAAGAGAATTACATTCACACCTCTCGTCCCACATGAATGACATCTACCAGAGGGAGGAGCAATGGAATGTAGAGTCATCCTAAGGTGTAAATCAACAGTCTCCAAGAGACTGTATGTTAATCTCCAGGAGGACTAATGTCAGATGCGTTAAATCTATTCTGTAACTCGGTATCACATATCTGCAGAGTCCAACTCTCCTAAATTTTGGTACAGGCACAAGCAATCTCTCAGCATACGTATTTCAAGAGCAAGGTTAGGATAGCCTGCCCAAAAGGAAATGCAGCTGGGACGTTTCTATGTGTGTAAAACACTCTGACCTTCTAACACTGTAAATGGAAGCATTCACAGCCTCCTCATGGGGCTATTTTACTTTACACTATGTCATAAACCATCAAGCAGTTCTCCATAATAAATGCTGAGACCACCCCCTAGGGCTTTAAGTTACTTCTTTTCCTGAGATAGTTCTGCATTTTAATATTTTGCAATTCAGATTATATTGTATTAAAGAATATTTTCTGTACACAAATTATCCTACAACTGTGAATGGAAATCCTAGTTTTCTTCATAGATGAGTGCATTAAAGATAAGGGTGAAGTGTCACATTCACCCTTGATTTTTTTTTAAGAATCTAAGATTTTCAAGCTACGTGACCCTTTCACAGCACAACTGAAGGTACCTTTTCCCACAGGAGATGATAAAATGCTTACAGTTTCTTTCTTCCAGGGGTTTAGTGACACCTAGGTACCCACAAAATATTCCTAATGTGTGTATGAAAGGTGATTAAGGGAGTTCAAACAAGTAATATAATTGTGCATGCATAATTTATATTGGGTGTAATTTATATTTTATAAAGCAGTAAAGATTTTGAACTAAGAATATATTGCCTGAGCAAATAAAAGTGTCTTGAAATGAAATTCTGCTTTCCCTGAACAGCAAGGAGGCATTCCTTGTTTTGTAACAATTCTCAAATGACAAGCCTCTCTGAGACCCACCAGGGTATTTTTCTACTGGCCAATGTCTAAGTTCAGCTGGTTCGTACTGTGGTATATTAGATAGTTACTTATCTTTGGACCCTTGTGTTGGAAGTTAGGCGAGTACATAGAACCGATGCCTAAAAGGTAAGGACTATAATTGGTATGAAAATGGTTAGGGTCTAAATCTATTGCTGCATTTTACACATGCTTCCTTCTCTTAAAGAAAAATAAAACAAGAATGCTGTTGTGCTGGATTCTGACAGGTGTTCACTGTTTGAAATATCATAGTTCATAAGGCAAGTTAAAAGAAGAGATGACTGTCAATATAAATGCATGACAAATTCTATTTCTAATTTTACTTTAATGAAAGAATAAGTAGATCCAATATACATAATCAGAGTGATAATGTTGTATATTTACAACAAGCTGTCTAAAAATAAATATAATTTCTTACTCCATGCCATTATTTTTTACTCCTGCATTTAATTAAAAAGTGTTATTTAAACACAGGATGTCTATTCAGCTGAGCAGCCTTCAGGCCTATGTGACCAGCTGCAAAAATTCTGTATGGGCAGAGGACTCCAGCAGCTCCAAGTGTCCACATCCTGTCTTCCCACCTGTCCTTTACACAGAGCAGTGGTAGAATTTGTGGATATGTTTCCTCAAGGGACTGTTGTTTTCACTGTTTACTACTTTCTAAGTTAAATCATTGGCATAAACCACCATTGGGTTGTTGGGGCACTTTTTTAATACGTCTCTAAACTAATATAAACTAGTATCATTATTACTGTTTTTATTATTATATTTGTATTAGCTGTAGTTATATAGGTTATTACCAGCTTTTGGTCCCCTTTGCCCAAGGTTCTATACAGATTAACATTGTTAAGAGTTTCATTTGTGCTTCTTTGTTTCTTTCCAGTGCATGCCTAGAAAATGTCATCTACTGCTTTTGGATAAGCCTGACCTATAATCATTATCTGTGTTTTGTCTCTTTTCCCAACATGTATCAGAACCTCCTTGTACGTTAAAGCTGGGCAGATGTAGTCAAGGTCTTACTACTCTCAGTAGTGCTTCTGGGTAACCTTCCTTCCATGAAGACTCAGAACAGGCCAAGAATAGTATAAAAAACCTCCTTCATACTGCTTTTGTTGTTATCCCTTTAGTTCCAACTAAATAGAGATACACTCAGAAAACATATTTCCTGGTTATATAAAAGCTTAATTTGAAGTTTCGCAGTGGTGAAGAAATAATTTTGTGCATTTTCTTTGTTTTAATGCGAACCAATTTTGTGTTTAGTTATAAATAGCTCTAAAAGGGCCATCAAAATTCTGTTTGTTCACTGTGTCAATTCTGAAAAGTGTTCTAAGGACCAAAGAAGGTTCTTATACATAATTGCCAGCAAGCAAAAGCAGGGGGTCTGGCTTCTATAAATATCATCAAAGTTCAGTAAGCACTCCACATTTATGGCCAAAAAGATATGTCTGATTACTCTATATGGTAAAGGAATGCAGACTCAACTCAGCATCCAAATCTTATAAAAAATAAAATCTGTAGAATCCAGGCAGATTAGTCTCACTGAAAGTCCAACTAAAATACACAGGTTACTCTTTGTGGAAAACTCTAAGGACTGTGATTTTTTTCTTGAACTTTACACCTGGACCAATTTGGAATAACTGAAAAAGACTGTGAAAAATGTTTTAATATATTGTAGAGAAGTAAATTGAAATAACAAACTGGGATATAGTTATTACTTCAAGGCCAGGAAAAAAGCAAACAAACGAGGTAGCAAAGTAAATAACTAATCTTGGTAAAATGCTGAAATTTTCAAAGCAGTGTATAAATACTAATTCTTATGTCAATAAATGATGATTGTGAGCATTGTTTTTACTACCTCACTTTATTTTATTTCCTGTAATAATCTTCAATTTTTAGTCTAAAATTGCTTTTGTAAGCTTTGGAGAAGGAGCAGAGGATTTAACCCCTATTGGGAGACTGAGTTTTCTGGCCTAAGTGACATATTGCTTTAATTTGCTAGAGCCCAAATATGATTTGTCATGCACACCATGTAGCTATCCAACACATGTTGAGGCAGAGAAAGGCTTGGATTTCCATTACTTAACATATGAAAGAAGACTTCAATTACCTTGTTTGTAGCCTACAGTAGAATAAATATATTAAAGATGCTAAATCATACATTGCAAAATAAGTTCTTTCTTAAAAAGAAAGAAACACAACAAAACTCAGGTTATCAAGTCATTCTTGAATGATGATTTGAGTTTATATGTCAGTTATTATCATGTTCTTTTGGTCAGCAAACTACAATTTACCTGTTCATGAACTATTTATTTTTGTTATGGAGATGGCCACAAGCAGGTGACCTGTTTAAAAGAAAATTATTTATTTTAAAATACTCTCATAGTTTTGGAGAAAACCCACCAGAGGTCCACTGACTAAAAAGATGCAAATAACTCATATCAGGGAAAAGCATTGCCCTTTTTTTTCTTTTTCTAAACAGAATTCTTAAGAATATACCATACTTGGCAGAGGGAGGTTAAGGGAATACCGTGAGATTCATTTTAAAAATAGATATCAATTTTTTTCTGAAGAAGAGTGGTAAATATGAAATGTAGTTGATATTTGTTAGAATATATTCAGTAAAAGTGATACTATTTGCAAAGATGTGTCCTGAAGCATTTTCATGGATATATTATGAAGCAACTAACAAATGAAGGATTCACAGAGAATCATTAGCAAATTTGTTCAAGAAAGAATTCCCAAACAGCCGCATGTTTGAAAGCAGTGGAGGGACAATAATTCTGCACCTTAATTCTAGCAGTGGCGCAGATGTTCAGCTAAGCTCACACTATAAGTTCAGGTATGTTATTATTGCTGTTATTACCTGCATCTCACAGTTTTATAATCAGTTCATACTGGGAAAATCAATGTTATCTGTCAACACACACATTTTTCCTATAAAACCAACCAGCAGTCTCTTAAGCCTCCTTTTGATAGGCAATCTCTATCTTAAATCTCTATCCTACTAAAAATATTAAATTGCAACCGAAGTTTTAAGTCACTCATCACACCTAATTTGGGTGCAATTCATAAATTCATTGAGATATCTTTCTTTTGCTGCTTGAGGTAACATAATCTAATTACTATTGAGTCAAAGCCTGTGAGATTTAAATGATTCACCTTAGCCTTTCATCTTATCTGATCATCTTTACTCAATATTTTAGAGTTCTGTCAGCAAGTGGCAATTTATTTACTTTTCAGTGAGATAATGCTTTCTTTTTTCACTGCCCTCTTTCCCCCTCTGTTTTGTTATCTCACTCTTCCTCATTGTTTCTCACCTCTTCTTGTGTCTCATTTTATTTATGGCATCTTCTGTAGGGGCAGAGACATTAAACCCGAAGCAAGGAACTGTGTGCTTTCAAAGTTATTTTAAATGTGTTTTTACAGAGAGAAGCTGCAAAGATGAACTGTCTTTCTCCCCAGTAGAAACAAAATTCCTCAGCCATGCTAGATGACAATGATAAAAAATTGCAAAAAGAGGAAAGCTATTTGCAAGAAAACTTCTGGCAGGAAGACAAGTCTCCTCTTGTGATTCACATCTTCAAGGAAACCAAATAAATCCAGAAATAAGACAGGATTCTCTCCACAGGAGACATTAGGATATTAGCAATGCTATAGTGGCACATAGTACATCAATTTATAACTATTAAAGACTACTAAAAATAAGGATATTTAGATCTCTCATAGTAAAGAATATGCTGAAGTTAATTTTATAGTTAGAAGAATGTCAAAAGATTTTCCTTGTTTGTGTGTACTAAAAATACACACCTAAGGTAATAAGATTCAAATCACACTCAAAGAAATCTCTCTTGCATAGATATTGTACATAAGACAAAACACCATAAACTAAACTCTTAATAAATTACCACTTACCTTCACCAAAAGCACAAGATGTCTTCGACTATTATAAAACAATTTTCCTAGACTACTGAAAATTGCTACTGAGTATCCTGTTGGCTTTTTTTCTTCCCAGTATTTTTCACACAACCTATAAGATTGATAAGGGAAAGGACATCTATAAGAGTAGGGAAAAAAAAGTCTGTGTGAGTGTAATGTGAAGACATGTCCTGCAGATTCTTCCAGAATACTAATAAGGCTCCTGATCCTATGTTCTGATTCTCAAATAAGGAGTGCTTCTCCAGTAAGGAGCAGCAATTTGTTTTTTTTAATCTATGGGCATACTTTGTAGCACCTCTCCAGCTGTTACATTTACTGTCCATCTGCATCTTTTACAGCCTCGAGAAATCCCTTTTTTTTGCATCCAGGTGTCAAGATGATGAATTGTCCATCATTCACCTCACATAGCTGGAGACTATTAATCCAGGACTAAGAAGGTTTACATATCTTGTGAGCAGTAAGAAATAAAAATTCTGAAGACCTGTAAAGGCAGTAAAGGCACTCTCTCATCGTATTTTTTGTTAACATGTCTTGACAGTAGTGCAAATTCACTACTATGAAGCCACAGTGAGTACTCAAAGGCCAAATTAATTAATACTTTAAAGGAAGTCATACTGGATTTATTATTATTCATAACGGATATGTAGCATAAATTGTTTAATAGAAAGCTCTATTTTTCCTTGGCAATTTATTGTAATACAAGTGCTGTGAAAAATTCTCACAACATACTATATTTTCTCTCTTCTTTTATGTAGTAGCATAGGATAATTCAGTTTGGAAGGGAGCTTAGGTAGCCATAGTTCACCTAAAGTGGGACCGGTTCTAGGGGCAGAACAAATTGCTCAGGGCTTTGTTCATCTTGGCCTTGAAAGTCTCCAAGATTGTAAGATTACAGGGAGAAGTGATGGAGAATGATGTTGGATTGAAAGGATGGACAACACACCACTTTTTAGGGTATTCCAGTGTTACATTATCTTTATGGTGGTGCTTTTCACCCTTATATCAAAGCAAATAATCTCTATATTAATGCAGGTATTACCTGTCATTCTTTCAAACATAAATCTCAAAGACAAATCCATCTTAATTATAACTTTACAGATGAGGAGCTGCTGTTTGGTGGTCCCCAATCCATCTCTTCTCCAGGTTGAACAAGCCCATCTCCCTCAGCCTCTCTTCATGAGATATGTGCTGGAGCTGCTTGATGGTTTCCAGCTAATCTAAGTAAAATTTATCAACATCCATCTTGCATTGGTGGGCTCTGAACTGGATACTGCATTTGAGATGCAGTCTAACCTGTGATATGTAAAAGGGAGCAATAACGTTAAGGGGGGGTTGAATGTTCCTGTTGATAACACTCAGGGTGCTGCTTTCTTTACTGCCAGCCGTGCTGCTGACACCTCCACCCCAAGGCCCCTTTTTAGTAGAGGTCCTTCCTAGTCAGTCACTCCTCAGTCTGTCTCACTACAAGTTAATCCATCCCCTCTATGCCTCTTGCAGATCTGTTGTGAAGATAACAGAAGTCATAGGATACACTTCTGAGGAACTCCACTTGTAAATAGAGACTTCCAAGTGTTGATAAAGTCAAGGTAAATGACATCCATGTCTCTCTCTTTATGTGCAGATCCAGTAATTTCATCATGGAAAGCAGTGAGATTTAGGTGTGATTTAGCCTTGGTACATGCATGCTAACTCTTCCCAGTCACCTTCTCCTTTATGTGCTCAGAAATGTGCTCCAAGAGTATTTTTTCAGGTGCTGAAGTGAGAATGACCAGCCTGTATTTTCCCAGGCTAACCTTCTTGTCCTTTTCTGAAGATGTGTAGAATATTTATCCACCTCCAGTCACCAGGAGTACATCCTGAAAGGTATGACCTTTCAAAGACAGAAAAATATACCTTTCAATTATAGCTACCAGCTCAGTCTGCAATTTCAGGTTCATCCTACTTGGTACACGTGCAGTATTCTGAAGGAAATTAATTCAGCCACTTGATTGCAACTAAAATATTTTTTTTTTCCGTCGCTCTGTTTTTCAATTGGGAATTTATCATCTGCTCTGATGGAAATAAATAAAGAAGGAAATCCTAATCTGAAGTTCCATGAATGTAGAACTTATTTCTTCATATCCAAGCTAGGTAAAGCAGTTACATAAAAGGATAATCATGGTAAGTGTTGACTCTTTCATGATAATTGTATTCATTACATTAAGCCTCAAGCAAAGACTCCATTTTCCCACTCATTTTAAAAGGAAGGCACAGTCCTGTCCTGAAGAGGGAAAATATGTGTTTTACAAGGTAACTATCTGCAGGACATAAAAAAAAGAGCACAAAATATGTCACTGTATAAATTGCATGTAGAGATCACAAACCTGTACTAGATGTCATAAGGATCTATGATGAAAAATAATGTAGAGAAAATCATGCTTTCCTTCTCCTCAGGGGCTCAGTATAAAGAGGTTTTGTATAGATGTGTATCAAATACTTGTGCAGATACACAGGTGTTGGGTCCTTTTACATTAAGCTTTAAATACGAAATGCTATAATGACAAAAGAGTTGATGATGCATAAACCATCTTGGATTAGAAAAAAATAGATCCATCTTTTCAGTATTTTCAAGTTCAGTGGTCCAGAAACACAGCTACTCCAAACACTAAGCTTGGCTGTATGGACCACTCATGCCTTTTCTGTTTGTGACACTTCTTTTCTGCTCTACATAAACATGCCTTGTATTCTAATGATTAGAACAAGTCCCTGATTGTTGGAAACTCCTGAACATCAATGAGCTTCTATATGAAAGACATATATACTCTGCTGTGATTACCATGAATATGCATGAGCATAATATTTTTTTTTCTCTTATTGTATTTTGAAAAAAGAATGAGAAACATCTGTGATGAATCCCATCCCATATGTTACTTAACTGCAGGAATAAATTGACCTAGAAATAATCCCATATCTTATAAGACTCTGAGACACAAATATTAGAATATACTTACAGTGTCACCTTTATACAACCATACACATAAGTGTGTGTATATATGATTAGATAATGTATATATTTCTATAGGAATGCACACACATATGCATTTTGACTTTTTCTTTTTCTTCTTTTTAAACTCTCTAGACAGATGAAGAAACATAAATATTTTATTTAATTGTTGGATAACTGAACCTTCTGAATTCTATTTACTGTATTCTGGATTTTGATTTCAATAACTGAACAAGGGATATGATTCCAGCTAAGCTCTCCACAGGCTCTGATGAAAAAATTGAACTGCAGTTTCTTTAAAGAGATGAAGAGAAAGAAAAAAAAAGAAGAAAGAAACTTCTATGTTGTTTCTGCCTAAATTGGCTAATGTCTTCCTCATGATGGATATCAGATCCATGTGGAGAAAGCAAAATTCAATCATTCCTCAGGCAGCTGGGTTGGTTTGTTGTTTCACTGACTTATCAATCCATAATGCTGAAGAGAGCAGGGAAAATGGGATTATAATCAAATAACCTTGTTCTTTATAAATATAAGTGTTAATTAGCATTTTAATTGTGGGACTTGTGCACTGTGGATGGCATGGTATATTGTTCTCGGCAGCACAGCACTGTTTTATTTTGAAGTGCTCAATAAGTTAATATTAAATTTAATTACTTGCTCTTCTCATTATGCTTATTAGTATATGAAAAAAATGAACAAAAGATATGGATAGCTCAGGGCAAAAGATATTCTTCCCTCTTGTGGAACAGCAAGCTTCTCATACATTTGACATACATACTGATAGAAGCCAGGAAATGTTCTGGTCTTCAGGTGAAACATATCTTCCTTCTTTAGATAGGACTTTGAAAGTCCTATGCTTTTCCAGAGAGGGTCTAATTCATGTCTCAAAAACTTCATCTCAGAATTCGACTCAAATCAAAGAGTCAAAATAAATTAATTCAAAGTACCTTTCCCTTAAGTCATGCATCTAGATATAGCGTTTCATATGAGGATCTACACTGAGAAATTATATCAAATAGGACTCCTTAGCAGAAATCATCCACAAAGTATGGGTGGGGCTTTTTGTTTGGTTGCTTTGGTCATTTTTCAATATTATTTTTCCCCATCTTATGAGATCTTACAATAGAAATGCAAAGAATATAGTAAAAAAGGACAGAATGTATTCTCCCAACAACTGAGGTTATGTTGCTGACAGGAGGTTGGGGTCATTTATAGTAAAGTGTCTAATTATCTACAAGGTAAAACCTAAAGTTATTATCAAATAAAACATATCTAAATCCATTGCCCTTAGTAGGCTTTGGTGTATAAGTAAGGGTCCTGCTTCCTTTCATTGAGATGTATCTGTCTCAGCCTGTGTTGGCACATATTTCAAGAATTGTAACAGCACTCCCTTGCCACAAACAGATTACAGTCAAATTAATCTAAAAAATCTATGAATGATGAAGACAAACAAACGTAAACCTTGTCCCACCTTGATTGCAGTGAACTTCACTGTACTGACCCCATACTATGGGATAAGTTTGTGAAAGGGAGGTAACTGGAATTCATGGGGGCTCTTAGAGACCACTGAATGGTTCAGTAACCCTGGCATTAATTTATAAATTGCTTTTGCTTTCAAAATACCATGCACAGAAGAAAGACTATTCAAGTAGCTTAGGGAATACTGCTGCCTTCACCTCCACTCTTTATTTAAAACTATCTGACCTTGCTATGTTGAGAACCTGCCATTAATGTCAGTAAAGATCTAGCTGAGAAAGGACAAGGATAAAACCTGTTATATAATTGTGAGGCAACAAAGTGCTAATTTTTCTCTGAAAATAAATGTTTATTAGACTGTAGCAACCTTTTCATTCAATTCCTTTAGGCTGTGCAATAAGAAACCAATTTCTTTTTGGAATGTTAAAAGAAAAGATATCTTGCAGTTACTTAAATGTTACAGCTAGAAATTAAAAAAGAAAATAAACAGGTATGGAAAAGCACTGATTAAAACAAAGAAAAGTTTGGGAAAGTCATCAAGGAAGTCATCACTCCATGAGAGGTCAGATTCTGCATTCCTGGAAACTTTGTTTACTTAACAAAAAGTCTCTGTCCCTTACTGGAAAAAAAACCAAAAGAACATAATTTAAGAAATAAAAGTAGAATGGAAATATAGACTGGAAGGAACTGCTGCAGGTCATCTAGCAAGCTTTGTTTAACACATTGTTAAATTCAGTGTTAGAAAAGGGTACTCAAGGCCTTGTCCAGTCAAGACATATATCACAAGATTTCCATAGAAACTTCTAGGCTAAGACTTCCCTGGATTTTTCTCTGGTTTTATGAAAAATTAATTTTCTGTATCTTTTATCACTGCATTCTCCATCCTTCTGAGCTGTGGCCTAATTTCTTTAGTTTTCTTTTGCTGCCAATGTCTTTACAGGTGTCCTTCTTGCAGTCTCTCACACTCCATACCAAATCTAACTTCTCCTCTTCACACCTGGGTAAAGTTTATGTGTTCCTCTTACATGGCACATCTCAGATTTCATCTTCTATGAATTTCGTTTTTACATCTCAACCAAGTCAGAAGTTCCCTGTACAGCCTACCTTCTGCTATTCCTGCTCAACTTTTGCATACCAGAATGGTCCCTTTCTGTGCTCTAATGAGGGTGTCCAGGAAGATCAGGCATGTTTCCTGTGTCCTTTCACCCTGCAGGAAGCCTCCCATGGGATTTCAACCAGAAAACCGTCAGCTCTTCTGAAACTGATTGTAATTGTATTTGCCCACCTCATTTCTCTCATGATCTTAAATTCTTCAACCTTCCTGTAGTTGACATGGCTGTAGCTGATGCTGATAGCGACTACTGCTAACCAGCAGAAATATTTTCTTAGTCATCTCACTGAGTTTCTGCACAACCCAGATATTTGCCACATTTCTTGCACACAACCATTTTACCCACTCAGTAAGTGTCAAAATGGTGATGTGGTAATAATGAAACTTGTAGTTGAAAAACAAATTCCTCCTCTTTTTGGAGGGACTTGTCAACATATCACTGACACGAATATGTCCTCTAGTTTGAGGACAAATTGTGAGTTGATCCAAGCCTTGGATCAACTCACAACATTTACTAGGACAGTGATCCATGCATTCAGATAACTTTCCTGTGTAAGAAATAACCCCCACCTCCCAGGTTTTCTGCCACCTGTATCCATCAATGGCAGCACTTCAGTTATTTGAGCTCTGTTGTCTTTTTGGAAGCTGTTCCTTCCCGGCTGTCAGCAGGGCACTATGCCCTTTACGTAAGTGCACATCTGCAGTGGAAAAATGCCTTCTCATTTAGCCAGAAGTGACAATTTCCATCCTCTGCCTAACCACACATAGATGTTGGCCAACTGTTTCTATGCAATGTTCTGGAAGTTCATCATCTGTAAATAAAGGTAAATATTCTGTATGTAATCAATCTGGAAATTTAAAATAGGAAATGAATTTAATTTTAATTCCAATTTTAAGCTTTATGCCAATAAAGAAAGGAATCAAAAATCATCAAATCCACAAAAAGAAAAATAATTTGAGAAGCCTTCTTGGACCATAAGAACACATGCACACAATGCTATCTCATAGTACCACATGTACACTAGTTAAGAGATAATTTAAAAGGCAAGGTCAGCGGATTTCATTTCTGAAATCATGAGATTAATATACTTGTAATATATGGAAGCAGAAATATACTTCTGATTAGATGATAATATAGAGTAGTCACATATGAACTCTAATTGAAACAGATATAGATAATTATATGGTATATAATGAACATTGTAAAATGTTGCAGAAAAATTCCCATCCCTAAAAGCAATTCTGTCCTTGGACATATGACTGAAGAAACATAGCATCACTACTGCTATTTTACTTATAGAACATTTAAACATGTTTTCTTCTTGTACAATCTTACTTTTTTACATCTGAGATCTATTTCTATTGTTTTGGTTTTATTCTATTATTATATGGTCGCAACTTTCTATGGAGGTGGGAAGGTATTTGATCAAATCAATCAGAACTCTATTTGATTATGTATCTTCATTTTTAATGTGTAAGACAGGGTATTGAGCAGATACAAAGCAATTTAGCAATCAATTGCATGCTGGATGTCAAGATGAATACATATCTAGAAATGCTGAAGAAAATCTCTACCCCCCCAAAAAAAAAATATATATAACCACTATATTCATGCGTATAAATGAAAGTCAGGCTTACAAGATTTATCAAGTCATTCTTTCACCTTGCTCAGCCCTGAATGGGTTCTGGTGGAGTCTTGTGTTCTGTAACATAAACAGAAATAAGTCAAAAGAAGATAACAGAATGTCATTAAACATGCCATAAAATAAAATAGCAAAATACATGGGCTTATATAGTTTGAAGGGATGCCCATCTTCTAACAAGCTTCAACTGCTTCAAACTGGAAGGTAATAGTCTCTTTTCTGTGTAAAGTGGATTGCCTGAAAAGGTGTATTTTCTCCTGGAGGGCAGGTTAGACAGAAATCAGTCATCAGTGATAAAACACCCCAACTGCTACAGCTTTGTCATCAGGAATGACTGTTCCAAGTTTCCTTCAGCCCTATGTGTCAGTCTCTGAAGATGTCTGACCCTGGAGCCAGATCAATCTCCACCATCCCATTACCATGATTTTGCTATGTAGTTACAGGGCTCTGTCCCAAGCCTAGTCCTCATCCCCATCCCAGCCCTGCTCCCTTGCTGAACGCTACAGGGCAGAGCCCTGCTTAAAGGAGGACATGGCCTTGCTGGCCACATAACCACCCTCTGCTCCTCACTCTCTCCTGCAGGACAGCCATCCCTCAGTAGTTAAGTGTCACCATCACTGAAATGGAGAAATGTTCCTATGGCTTTGGAAATGTCTCATCAGTAAATACAACATTTTTTTATGCTACTATGCTAAGTCATAAAGGAGGACATGGCATCTCTTAGGTAGATGGAGATCTCTCAGGTGTCAAACAGCTGCCAGTTTTTTATTTTCGAAAGACCACAGGCTGAAGATTAAATGATCTGGAGGTTTACTTTAAAGAACATCAGAAAAAGCTAACAACATAACTGAGAGACATCTGTCACTCCTAATTACTCTATTTTGTGAAGAGTCAGAAACCAGTGCAAAATTTTCATAAATATCTTCTAAAGATATTTGTTCTGATACAGCATTCATTAACAATACATGTAAATGAAGATATAAAAAATACATTGTCCTTCACTCCTGGCCTTTTAGATGCCTATTATTTATTTCCCAGGGATCTCACCTGGCTAAGACGTACGAATAATCTTATGTGTGCATGCAGCCAAACAGGCTTCTTTCCCATATCCTCTACTGGAAAGGAAAACAAACTGCTGTCTAGGCTATTCTTTATCTGCCATGTAATTTGTGGAATATAGATAGCCTCTAATTTCCAAATCTTTTCATGAATATGAAGGAAGTCCTTCATAAATAGGGTATGGTATATAAAATGCCATGTAGTCTATAAATAAGTTAGATATAAAGGTAAGGTAAATAAGGCACATGTAAAGTAAATTGATATAACTAATTTGTTCTTTAGCTCAGGTTTGCTGGATGCAAAATGAATTGAAAATCTAAACTGGAGTGAATAAGCGTGACTACATTACTGTTGGTGTTAAGCTGCAAGGCAGCCATAATAAATGTCTTGAGTTTCCACTCTCAGTTCCATTATTTGCCTGACCATAGAAGATTAAATTTAAGAGCATTTTTTCCACTTCAATTATCTTTCTGTGAAGATTGTTTCAGGTCTTAAATAAGAGTATCATGTTATACCTGCAAGCACTGTCACTTGGTAGTGATAAGCATAACCTATCTCTAGACAAGATTATAGAATAATTTCTTGAGGGAACGATTGGAAGACCAAGTTCTTGAGGTATTTAAAACTAAAACATGCTGGACCAAATTCTGAAAAATACGCTGACTGCTAAGTATAAACCTTAACTGACAAGAAAATAAGATACCTGCCCATAAATTTATCAAATTACTGATACAATTGTAGTAACTCCTTTCTAATTATACATCTGTTTTGGTTTTGTGGATAGGGCAAAATGTCCCAGAAGTATTATTTAAGTATGCTCTTCTATATTTGCAGTTATTAATTTGTGAAGAAACAGGATATTTATTTTAAAAGGTAGTGAAAACATCTACATGTCCTCTGCATAACTGTTATATATTTTCTGAAATTAAATGGGATATATGAAATACCTGTACTGCAGACTTTGAAAAATTGTGTAATCAGATCAATCATAGGATGTACTGTGCTGAAAAGCATTACCTCCAGCCTTCAACCACCAAAAATGTCAAGAATAGCAACCTAATGCATGTTAAACAAGAGTAAGGATTTTTAAAGGGTAATTTGTTCCACATAACTATTTGGATAGCTACTCTTATTCTTCTATGAATATGAGAATAGTATCTATATCTGTAATTGATAATTTCAAAAAACCTGATTTATAGAATATTGTTATTGGAAGTTGAATAATGCCTTTTCTAAATTAAATTTTACTACAGGGACTATTTAACCATGGTGAGAACCTCCTTTGCTATTTAGGTCTTCTGTAGCAGCTTAATATTTTATATTCATTTTGTATGAATTAGATGAAATACAGAAAGTAGCAGATACAGCATAACAAAACAAAGACATCTCCTTTCTTGCCTGACATACTTGGAATATTTCAGTGGAACCTTATGTCCAATAAATTTATAATTAAAGCATTACTTGTCATCTGTGTTACTTATTTTTCCCAGAGGGAATATGTATATAGGTTTGTGCTTTTAGCAGTAGAGAGCACTCTGTATTTTCACAACATTTGGTTCATGTCATTTAGGTGAGAGATACTTGAACAGATATATTCCCTTTCAATAATGGCTTCTGAGAAAAATAATTCTTAAACAATCACTTTTTTTTTCATAATTT
The DNA here is from genome assembly GCF_017639235.1 of Corvus kubaryi. Lineage (NCBI taxonomy): Eukaryota > Metazoa > Chordata > Aves > Passeriformes > Corvidae > Corvus > Corvus kubaryi. The sequence goes on along the minus strand of NW_024580667.1, from coordinate 19,134,181 downwards.
TTTTCTAAAATTTATTTATTTTCCAGGATCATTTACTTTTGAAATTGTATCTATTTTTCACAGGAAAAAAAAACCAAAACCAACCTATTTTAGGGGGAAATATCAAGGACTAGAGGATAAATTTCTGTCTTCAGTATTGTCATTGAGTGATTATATACATTTGAAGTTCATGACATTCTGCAGAAATTTTCAGATCTTGTGTTTCAGCATGTGCATACTTATAGACAATCTGTCTGTAATTGCTAATAACAGGTGTAACATATATGGTTATTAGTTATTATTTACTTATTTTCATTCATTTATTCTCTGGGAAATATGCAGTTTTCTCTGTTTCAGTGACTGGAGGCTGCATTTTTTTAACCACAAGCAATCTATAATTTGGAAATTGAATAATGTCAGACAAAGTCCCATGACTGGAATTTGTTTTATTTTTCACTTGAAGATGTATGTCTTCTCTTGAAGCAAGAGTCTGCCTTTTTAAAAAAGTGCTGAAGTTTTGTAGCTAACTTAAAATCCAGGAGAGAGGTTCTTTTGGTCTTGTTTATAATTTGGCTTTGTGTTTTCCCTTTGAGAAAACCATTCCTGTTTTGAATGACAATATGTTTTACAGATGGATAACATGGTTAGTCTCTGCAAGTTCTCAGTTTCTAAACCCCAATATTTGCATTGTAAAATGCTGTATTTTGTTGAACTAATTGTTGTCCTCGAATAAAAAGTCAAAACTTTAATAGTTGTTTCTTACTTCAATGATACATTATTTTTGTGGCTTAATGATGTTAAAATCTCCATAACTTCACCTTAAAAGGAAGCCATGAAGAGTAGAGATATCATTTACTTCAGGCAATCAACATAAATATTTCAGGTTTTTAAAAGATGCAATTAAGTATATCAGGTAGCATAGCCTGAAATAAAAATGTGCATAAAGGTATTTCTTGCTTCCAGCCAGGACAGGGCTAATATTTGCAGTAGCTGGGACAGGGTATGAGTAGGACACAGAGGTTATTCTATACCACCTCATATCATTGCTGGAGATGGGGGAAGGGACTCTCTCTCTTCCAGGGAGAAAGGATTCTTTCCAGCTGAGTAAGAGTGGTGGAAGTGGTGGTTGGCTAATGCTGGTCCTAAGCTGGAGAGAGCAGTGGGGTGGCACTGGTCCCAGGATGGAGGGAGCATTCAGGAAGGGAAGGGGAAGGGAAGGGAAGGAAAGGGGGAGAGCAAGCGACGCATAGTTTAGAGTTTCAGTGGGAACACTAAACTGGGGAGTACCATTCCTAAACCACAACAAGAAATAAAAGAAAAAACACATTAAAAGGCAACAAACTGAAAGTTGTCCAGTCCATAGAAAGATTTCCTTTAAAATGACATTTTTCTTTACTTATTCATAATCTTTTCTTTCCTTTGGTTCATTTATGCAGAAAAAAATAAAATTGACTAAGACTGATTCCAATTGTGGCTGTCCCTCAATCATCAAAGAACCAAAAATATAAAACAGATGCATGACCTCAAGGAATACAAAGTGAGAACCAAGGGTAGTTATACTAGTAGCTTTCTTGCAAAGCTGTCGTTGATTGATTGTCTTTCTGTATATCTCTTGGCAAAAATCAATGTTTTCCTTTAAGTAATGCAGTCTTTGGAGAAAGACAATACATGTTTTGAATATTTTAAGGCTCCACCTAGCGATGTGCATCACCACAAATGAAAACTTATTGTTAAATTCCTGATCTATAAGACAAAATTTGGGGTTGTGTAAATAAATGTCATATTAAATTACTGTTGCTATTAAATTTCTATTGAGTATTATATGTGTACGTGCCTATGTAAAGACATTTTTCACTGTTTTGAAAAGAATTGGGATGTGATTGGTCCAGGAAGTTACTTTACTGTCTTGTGAAGCCCTGAAATATTTCCTGCTCTGAAGAAGACTAATGACCTCCCTGCCTAGCACTTCACCACTGCTGATTTAGCAGTTTTATGGCTATTGTTTGTTTTCTTTGAGTTTTTGCATGGTATATATTTTAATAGAATGATATCTTTATGCAACATTGACAAAAAAATCAAAGGGATATTGAAATATATGCCAAAATATGGTAGAACAATATGTATGCCAAATTTTCAGAAAAAAAGCAGTAGCTTGAGAACACAGATTGATAAGAGTAGCATGACCATTGCCTGCGTGTGATTAAAATTAAAAGTGATGGAGTTTAAGCAAATAAATAATTTTCAATCTGCCCCTTGGATACTAAAAACACATTACAATGTTGTTTTAGCACTGGAAAAATATTTATCCTAGGATTACATATATATCTGAGAGTCGACTAAAACTAAAGTGGGATATTTCAAATATGTTTGTGTATTAGGGGTAGATTTGAATGATACAATTATGGCTAAGGACTGTTAAAGAAGCAGAAAAAAGAGCAAAGCTGTAACTAGTCTTGCAATATCATAATGTGCAATTTGTTGGCATCATATCTTACGTTTGGCACTTTATTTTTTTGTCCTATCATCTTGTTTCTGGCAATATGATACATTAAAGTACTGCATGATTTTCACCATGAATATAATCATAACTTGGAAATGGCCAGGCATGGTTTGAGCTAAAACTAAAAATTTGTTTTCCCTTCTAGAGAAGGACTCCTGTTGGGTACATTTTGAGTAATATACTTTCCATAGATGCGAATCCAATTATTAGAATTTCTTGTTAGACTAATTAATATTTTAAGAATGTAATCAAAATAGGAATGACTCACTACAAAAATTCAAACAACCAAAATACAAACAACCAGTTCTACCAGGAATTATTACTAATACAAACTAGACCACCAACAAAGCTGCTGTTTTCCTTTGATGTTAAATTTTCATTCTTCCTACTTATTTTGACGCTGACTCATATGTGTTCTATTTTCTTTGCTGGGAGGTCTAAGGGGTTTTCTTCCTCAGTCTTCAATTTTCTCAGGACTGCTTTAATGCATTTCTACTTGATTTTTTTTTAATAGAATATACTCTTCTTCCTCTGATTGGTTCACAGTAATAGTAATTCAAAAAAGCCTTATTTTTGAGTCTACTTCGTAATATGTGTGCCTAAACTTTTTTTTTTTTTTTTTTAACTGAAATATGTAGCTGAGCAGTTTACTTCATTTTAGGTCATTTATATTCTTCTAAGGTTTAGACTCTTAAGGTGTCTTGGAATTGCTCACAATTTTTCCAAAAATCACCATTATGGCTCAAGTTTCCTCTAATAGAAGGAGATCTAAATTATCTTACAAAATATGTGTGCTTCACTTAACTTCAATGTATGTTCAGTCCTTTGTTGGATAATGACAAAATTTGTCATTTATCAAGTCTCATTATTTAATATGCCTTTTATAGCAGTCAGAAAGCCTTTTGACTTGAATGGCCATGACAAATTCAAAAAATAATTAATTTATTATTAAATAAAAAAATCCCTGAGAAGCGATTACATTACATTAAGTGGCATTTACATGCATAATGTTGACATGCAATTATATTGGAAAATAAACTGCTTTTCAGGTTAGGGGTTTTTTTGCATTTAAAGTGTTCAGGAATATTCAAAAGAGAGTAGCAATCAATTATCACTGTCTATAGGACTGTGTAAATGTAGCCAAACAAACTATAGAGATACAAAAGTTTCTGTATTCATAGTAGTCACTTCATGTAAAAGTGGTCTTAATGTATTTTCCCAGGAAGATGTGTTAAGATCTATGAGGTTTATGCAGGCAGTCAAGATTTAACTCTTTCAATTAAATAGTAAGATGGAAACCACTGAAAATTAGAAGTGTCTGGAATAAAATTTATTCTTATCCTGACTTAAAATCAAAAAAGGAAGTCATATGCTTTCATTTTTAGTAGCAGTCATTTTAGAGCATAAGACTGAGCATCACTTTTCCAGCAAGGAATGCTGCTGAATCATTAAAATATATTTAGAGATTATATGGAGTTTACATTACTGAAATCTCATGAACAGGTTCCGTTTCAGTGTAGGTTTACAATCTCATTAATAAATACTGATAGTCTTCAGAATGGATTAAAAATTATTCTATTCAATTGTATAGACAAGTGAGAAAACATTCCACTTCTTCCCTCTTTTATATTAACCTGGTTAGTCTCTTCTTTACACATTGGAATTCCCTTGGCTTTTAGGGATGGATGTAGATGTATCTGTCCACTTGCCCTCATACAGACCTCTAAAATTCTGTGAAATGCTGTAGTGAAGCACCTTTGCAGGAATGGAAACTCTGACACAGGGCATGGACCAAAACCTGGCCCCTTTGGAGGGGTAATGGAACATGAAGTGGAGTACAAAAAGACAACATAAATGACAAAATGAGTTTGCACAAGGACAGTGAGGCTGAGCCCATTCTATCCAGGACAGTGCTGTGCTTTATCTGTAGCCAGCTGAATTTTCCTATTGCCCATCTTTCATCATCTGAAAGTAGAAGGCAGTCTCAAAGATAAAACTACATATATTTTAAATTTCTGCATGTAAGCTAGACATTGAATAAATGGAAATATATTTATCTCACCCTCTAGCAGCTACTTGAGTATGATTAGCTGAATGGTAACCACTGGCACAGGGTCTAGTTCGATGACTCTCACTAGCAGTATCCTCCAACTTTCAATATTGGGCCCAGTGTTGTTTAATTGATTCATCAGTGACTTGGATGAGAGGGCAGATGCCTCCTCAGCAAGTTCAGTGATGACACAAAGCTGTGAGGAGTGGCCAATACCCCAGAGTGCTGTGCAGCCCTTCAGAAGGACCTCGACAGGCTGGAGAGATGGGCAGAGAAGAACTGCCTGAAACTCAGCAAAGGCAAATGCAGGTTCCTGCACCTGGGGAGGAACACCCCTCTGCACCAGTACAGGGTGGGGGCTGATCTGCTGGAAATCTGTGGAGAAGGACCTGGGGGTCCTGGTGGACAACAAGGTGTCCATGAGCCAGCAGTGTGTCCTTGTGGCCAAGTGAGCTGATGATGTCCTGGGGTGTTTTAGGAAGAGCATTGCAGCAGGGAGGTGATCCTGCCCCTCTGCTCAGCCCTGGTGAGGCCATATCTGGAGTGCTGTGTCCAGTTCTGGACTCTCTGGGACAAGAGAGAAATGGAGCTCCTGGAGCAGGTCCAGTGGAGGGCAAAAAAGATGATTGAGGGACAGGAGCATCTCTGTCATGAGGAAAGGCTTGGAGGGCTGGGCCTCTTCAGTCTCACCAAGAGACAACTGAGAGAGGACCTGATCAATTATATAAGTATCTGAAGTGAGGGTGTCAAGAGCTAAGAGCCAGGCTCTGCTCAGTGATGCCAAGCAATAGGACAAGAAGAAATGGGCAGAAACAGATGCATAGGAAGCTCCACCTGGATATGAGGAAAAACTTCTTTACTGAGCGTGTGAACACGCTGTGGAACAGATTGTAAAAAAAAATCTCTTCACAAGGCTCACTGCCATATGTCTAGCGTCTGTAGGCATAAAGAGGGATGCCTTGAGAGGGTTATCTTTTTCCCTTTTTAAAACTGTTCTTCAAGACAGATATGTTGAAAGATTCAGTTTCTGGGCATGCTTTGATCTGTCTATTGCATTTTGTGGGGCAGCAAAAGAAAGTCCAATACCTAAAATTACATGAGAAGAATCCTCACATAGAATTTTTGCACTGAACAGTTTTTTCTTGAGAAATTATAAATTCATGACAGAGGGATAATTAAAAATCATTGCATTTTTGTAAAAGCTATAAAATATTTTATTATTGTTTATTAGTTTCATATGTGTTATGTAATAGTTAAAGCATTTCAGATAGAGTGAAGGAAAGCACTTTGAGGTTGTTGGAATATGACAAGAATGGACATGAAGAATAGTCTTCAGGTATTATAAGCAATCACAGCCTTTCAGAAATGGATCAGATTTCATCTCAGAACTATTTATCTGCCCTCATACTCTGTCATATAGGAAGTCTGTTCCACAATATTAGTACTTTGACAGCTGGAAAACATCAGTTTCTCTCTCAGCTACGTTCATGATCAGTTTATAGCAACCTAGCAAGTGTTGTGTAGTTTAATTCTTCTTCCCTTCCTTCTTTGTAATATCTGTTTGACACAATACATTTTGGTGTTTCATCCTAGCATACTTTTCATATCGAAATCTCAGTGATGCAATAGTAATCAACATATTCAGGGTTTTCTACTTCCTCTTTGATTATTACTGACTATTTTTTGGTTTATAACAATTTTTTTCTTATTAATCTTTACATATTGTACTTTTACATATTTTACATTGCTTCTAGTACATGTACATATTGACCTTGTACTTTTTCTTACTCAGTTTAGTCATTCTATTAGTACTATTCTTAGCATCATCATTTTTTTGGTAACATTTAGATCTTCCAAAGTAACAATAACTGTTAGTTTTGTATTATATCCACCAGATTCATCAGCAGTTAATTAAGAAATGCATCTTTGAGGCATATGATTTTCTTCTTTTTCTCCCTCCTCCTCTCAGTACAATTTTCAGTAGTTTTCCCATGTATTAGCTGTGAGATAACAGTAGTTTTCTATTCTTGCCCCTCCACTCTTGTTCCTGTGGGATGATAATTTTGACCTAGACAAATTCTAATAATGTTGTTGATGCACAAATCAGTAAATCATATTTTCATTGAAAGTTAATGTTTCTGACTTCCATCTGAAATTGAAGAGCAAAAGGTTTCAGTTTGTTTGCAAGGAACAGTTAAAAACCCCTAGTTATAGAACAATCTAATTTAATAAGAAAAGTTCTTGTTCTGTTTTCTTAGTTGGGGTACAGTTCTGTCCAAGACATATAATGTCCATAGGGCAAAAATTTCCAAGATTTTTCATAAATATATAGTGAATCTGAGGACCCAAACTAGTCCTTTTAATAAGAAAACAGGATTATGAAAGGCAAATAAGGATAAGCAAGGCTGGAAAGCATTTAATAAGTTTAACTATAGCTAATTATTGAAAACTTTAAAAGTTTCTATAATCTAGAAAAAGACTTGGTCAGAGAGTTGTTTTAAGTATATAGTTCTTGAAAATCTATTTAGTTCACTCTCTAATAGCTGTTTGAGTATGATTTGCTTAATTGTTCTATCTCCATCAGATAGGATTCATTTGCCCATAAATAGCTATCTAGTACTGTTTTCCAAATCTAATACTGTTTTCCACTCAAACTTTGAAAGTGTCTGCAATACAGAAAAAAAGTGGTTAACAAGTATTTTAAATATATCGTTCTTAAATTTCTAGCCATTTTTCATTTTATTTAATGGTCACTAGTGAAATGGATGAATATAGTATCAACCAAAACTATATATGGCAGTTTGCTAGCACAATCAGAGAAGAAATATCTGTCCACAATTCTACAAACTGTAGGTGTTAATTGTCGTAGTTCATCTGAATCATGGTCTTATAAGTATTCCCAAAAAAAGAGATGTGAGCTCTTGACTGAAGACCTTCAAAGACCGACCCATAAAAATAGCAGTTGAGGGGATGAAGGGACACCACTGCCCCACAACCACCATCAGAGAAATTATTTTAATCTTAGTAATCAGATGTCAGTTTGCCATTTATAGATATCTTCCCAAGCAAATTCTTCACTGTTCTGCTAAACTTTACAACTCACAGCATGGTCTAAGCTGCTTTATTGAGGACCATAGAGATACATTCCAGAGAGAAACAGGAAAAATATTTGTGGCCGCATCTAAACCACCCTTTCTTTGGGAAAGTGTTTGAAATTTTTGACACTAAAATATCAGGGCAGGTGTTCTGGATAGGAACATCAGAGATGTTGCAAAAATCCATTCCTCTTGAAGCTGTCCGGTGCAACATAGATACTGTGAAATATCTGGAAAACAAATCTGTAGTACTATGAGACAAAAACAGCATTCATCAATTCATTTTTCAATGCCAACTTCTACATATCTCAGAAATTACAACACTATTTTTCATTGTTCCTTCACAGATGATAATGGCATAATAAATTCAGACACCGATACTAAATACTTACAAAATGGAATCTGACAAAATCCTGAATTAGCTGAGCTAACATCTATTAAACTTCAGGTGTAAGATAAATTTCTTAAAATATAAATAAGTATAGCTCTGAATATGCTTGGAATAATTCTATATGATATATGCTTCCTTAGTCAGACAAATGTTTCTACTTAAAATTGAACCATAGTCACACAATACTACTCACAGTCTTGTTTAAGATGCTCAGTGATAAATAAGATGCTTAAGCTTCATTCACTGCTATTTTTCTCCTGCTTGAGCTCTGTTCATTGTTTGCTTTTAAAATTCTTTGAGAGTAGGTGATAGTCATGCATTCTATGCCAAAAAATAAAGCTGCATATCTTAATACAAGACAGTTTTGCTTGCAATGCGTATCCTATGTCCCTTACTGAACTATAACAATCTTTATAGATTAAATATGTGAGAAGCTGATTTATTTCTCTATGGTTAAGTCACAATGAACTAGCAATTTCATTTGGATTTCAACTTCATCTCTCAATATTCTCTCAATAGTGTTTCCTTTATATCAGTAATAAGGTGCAGTGTAATCAATTAATACAATTTTTATGCAATACCCTTAGCTGTGTCCTGTATACAGTATTTTACACAATCAATCATTGATCGGATCTTGATTTACTTAACTGACCATCAGCTACAGCAACTGCCAGCAAAACGATCGAGTGAAGGCGTTGGTACCTCTAGTGAGCCATGGGTGGCTCCACCACAGCTGCTGAGAAGTAACTGACCTCTGAGGAGATGAGACATCTAAAGGTAAGACACCTTATTCCTCCCCAGCACCAATTGTCACATTTTCACCCTGCCTTTTGTCAGGCATTCAGGAAACAGAATTCAGGTTTTGGCAGTGTCTGATGGACAAACAAAAATGGCAACTTTTTCCTACTCCTGACTTCTACCAGAGCATTGCACTCATAGAAACTGTAAAATGCATTCCTATAACTATCGTGTTCATCTTGAATATCCCTGATATAATAATAATTAAAATTACGCCCCTGAGAATGTGGCAAAAGATATTAGAGTGACTAACAGAGATTAATATTTCTCTGCGTAGGCATATAAATTAAACTGAAACATGACGAATGTGACTATGAAAGCACAGAATTCACAGAAAAGAGTAACTGCAAGATGGAAATATACAGTAAAGTAATCAAATTCCATGGCAAGCACAAGAGACTCTCAATTAATAGCTAAACACCTATAATAACTACAAATTTGGCCTAGTACACTTCATCTGTAATTATGAGCACCTCAAGACCCTCACAGGGCACCAAAAAGAACTGCTGAGTTTTAACCCTGGCCAGCAGCTCAGCTCCACAGAGCAACTTGCTCACTTCCCTCTAGCAGGATGGGAAGACAAGTTTTTGGATGAAATTCGGAGGGCTAAAAAGTTTTCCAAATCCTGTGCACCATCAGTGTACATTTCCATTGGGAAAAGATGATACAAAATCAAGTATCCAGATTTAAAGAAACAGTACTAAATCAGCTATAGAGGTAACCTCAGTTAAAAGTTTCCACATTAGAAAACCTAATCCTGTTCCCAGAACCCTGTTAGAATTAATCAAAAGTGTCTGACTGAAACTTTACTAGAAGGAACATTTGCATAGACACACAAAGCATGAAAAGTGTCAGCCCAAACAAATGTTTTTTGAATACTAGACACATATCTTTGTGATTATAATATACTATTATTAAAGTCTTTTTGCTTTGTATAAATTTCTGTGAAGGCCTCCTAATAGGTGTGATTGAGCACACTGAATAGAGAACTACTGAAACAAATAAAAATGTTGAATGTATTTTATTTTGTTTCATTTTATTTGTACACATGAACTGAACTATACAAAGATAACATCACTGTCATCAGAGATCAACTATATGGAAATGATACTGACAAATGTGGAGTATCTGTCACCAACACTGAAAAATAATAAATTAACAGGAGCACTTAGTGCTATTTTAGTTGAGTATTCTTGATTAGTCATGAGATTTTTTTTACTGTGAAAATTTTGTTCTTATTCAAAATTCCTTTTTCTTTCCTTCCCCATAAGAAGCAACTTATGCAGTCCTGATCATTATCTACTGAAAGAAATTATGTTTTCCCTTTGCTGGTAAAAGTCTCATTATTTCTTGTCTCCTACTCCTTCTTTAGACTTCCTGAGAAACTAATTTTATAACAAATCTGCCAAATGTCATACTGCCTTAGAAAGCATTCATTGTTATTTACATTATACAGTTTATTTGCTTGTTAGCTACTGGATTGTGTGGGTTTTTGGAGCTCTAGTTATAAAACACTCCTACAAGAACTTGTCCCACAAAATCCCCAAGTAAATTTTTATTTCACAAGACAGCCTATACACTTGACTGCTAACAATGCTCTTCCCAGTGCAATTAAAGTTTTTATCATTAAAACCTGGGTCTTAGGTTTAGAATATAAATCTAATAATTACTGAAAAGCTACAAGAAATATTACTTTTTTTCTGGGATAATGTGATAGCCAAAGTGAGTAAATAATTTTCTTAGTGAAGAAAGTGTCACAAGAGGCTTCAGTAATTTTATTTTTCTGTATAGTTCAACTGATAATACGATCTTTTCTCAATTTTATATTTTAAGGGGCATCTACAGATGCATCTAGGATGACTTGGACTGACTTTTTACCTCCCCTCACTTGATCGACCTTAATTTCTACTGTTAACAGCTATGTTTAGGAAGTCATAATGACATATGTGGTTATGTAATAGAAAATGTGATATCCAGATATGTAGTAAATATGAAAAATACCCTACTTTCTGTGCAATGTACCCATAGGAAGCAACATATGTACAGTCCCTAGAAAAATTTCCAGTCAAAATTTTGTGTGATGTACTTAGAGCGCAAAAACTTCCCTTTAGAAGACTGTTTCCAGCTACATTTAAAATTGTATTAGTGTTTAATTATTCAGGATGTGATTTTCCATGCATGATATCTCCTCAGGTTCAATTTAGTAAAGTGCAGGGAAAAGCGGTTGAACTACTTCGAAGAACAAAATAAGCAAACAAATTAGGTACAAGCAGAATACATCAAATGAATCTAGCTCTTACCATTACTTGGAACAGGGGTAGGAAATTTTGCGGAGATACCTTACAAGAATCATTTACTCTGCTTGTGACCTCTCCCTTCAGGTATTTATATTCACAGATGAGATTCCCCATGAATCTTCTCCAGGTTAAACAGTCTCAGCTGCTTCAGCCTTTCTTTACAGGAGTGATGCTCCAGTCCTTTTATCATCTTAGTGACCATTTATCGGCATCTCACCTCTAGCTGCATCTCCCTCTTGTACTGAAAAGCCCAGAACTGTAACTTTTGCCATTTCTCACATGGTCATCTGTCACATCCAGCAATTTCTCAGCTCAAGTCCAACAGTTTTGCATGTCAGCTTAACTCTGGCAAGGGTTATAATCCTCCACCTGCAGTCCTACCACACCTGGTGTCATTTCAGTACTACAGTGTATCCAAAACATCTCTATCAGACTAACAATTTATCTTCTAGATGAGTAAGTCTCAACTGATCAATAGATTTCCTCAATCAGCTGAACTGTTGTCCAGATTCCATGAACAATTTAACTTGGTGATTTGATTCACTTGCCTAATCAGAGGCATATAGTATCCTGTGAGATTCCCTAGTATATGCATGGCATCTGTGTTATCTGGCAAATTCAACGGCGAAGTAAGGTGAGACAGAGTATCTAAGCATTCTTGAACAGCACCAGTAATCCAGAAAAAAAAGGCACCTTAAAAGGCATTTTAAATAGATTAATGGCAGCTTAATTTTAATTTTATTCACATTATTCACATTTATAGCTGATCTTACAGTCTCCCCAAATTTTGTACAATTGCCTTATTTACATCTAAATCTGTATCTTAATCTTGACCCAAATTCTGCCTGAAGAATAGGATTGAGACTCTTAAACAGAAATACATATCACCATTTTGGATGCAAAATATTCTGTCTAATCTCTACTTGTTGCTCCAGAAGGATTCTGAATTACTTTAGATCTTGTATTACACTTGTACAAATGTCTGGTTGGAGTTAACAAGGTAATTAAATCAGAATTTTTACTTGAGGGTTCCCTTGATAGCTTCAAACATGCCAATTTCATACTCATAATACAGTGCTTCACATCAGTGCCATATCCTTTGCTTCTCTTCTTCAAAAAATAGCTTACATTGCAGCTAATAATGAACTAATTTTTCACCAGCCCTAAAATTTGCCTTTAAAACACATACATGAATATTTTTCTAAATGAGTAATTTCTCTCAATGTTTTTTTTCCCTCCTTTTTTTTTTTTTCAATTATACTAGTCCCTACTTAATCATAATGACTTTTTTTCACCCATGGGTTACACAGACAATATTGGAATTAATGTCCATTTAAGAAATTATTCCAGTATACATTGAATTATCTGAACCAATGTATTTTCTCATTTAACATACACAGCTGCGAGAGCTTCAATTTTGTACATATACAATGAAAGGAAAGGATTACTGTGCCACAAGTCAAATGCAGCAGACAAAACTCTTGAAGGTTTAGGCACATAAGGCAGTAGTCTGAACTACTAGTTCAGCAACTTTTTGAGAGAATTCCCTTGAGTACATCCCATAACCTCCAGCAACTGGTATAGAAGGCAGAACTGCAGCAGTTCTGTGCATGACATGTCTTAACCCAAATCTCTAGTGAGATGTTCATAATTAAGCAATCAAATTCCACTCATAAATCTGGGAAGTTAATTTTTTTTTAGTTTTTTGGATACTTTTATACAACAGCAAAAACATTAGAGCTGTCTTAGATTTATTTGACTTAATGATACAGGTTTGCATTAAATTTATATAAATTTAAGTTTGATCAGTGCTTTAGTCTCTAAATTGACTGTACACCTGACAGTTCTGAAACAGAAGCTGAGTGTTAGTATGCCACTGAGATTTAACTAATGTGTCTTAACTTCCATTAGACTGTGCTTACTGACTAGCAAATTTAGAGATTTTAACTGGCCAATGCACAGCATGAAGAGCAAGTTTACATATTCCTGAAATCTATCACATAGAGATACTTGGAATTTCAGTGACAAATATAGACATTTACAGTGTGACATATGTTTAGCTAATCTGGTCATTTAGAATGCCTTTACAGTTAAAAGGACACATATCACATAATTAATTTCATCCAGATGTCATAACTTGAAAGACATATGAAATGTGCCTCAAAGGAATCTCTCTCCATTGACTAGATCGGGTTACTGCCTCTCCACTGAATACTCAGCATACCCAGACCTCAATTCATTTTTATGCAAAGGCATCTCTCTGCCTTTTAAAGCAGTCCAAGTTATTCAAGCAGTTGGATTATGCCAGCAGATGTGATCCTACTTCTGCATTGCTTTGTATCAGCAGTTCAAGACAAGGCTGTTGTTGCAGTGGGGATACTGCAACACGCATATATCAAACCAGGAGTCCCGTGGAAAGGAAATATATATGGACAGACAGATTCTTGCTAGCTGTTTCAGAGATGTTTATTTCTCCAGCCACATGGCCGGAGCTCTGCCGAGGAACTCTCACAGTCACGGGACCAAGGGTCCTTCTGCCCGCGCAGGGAACACAAACCAACCAATGGGAACGAGGCTGAGCAGGGGCAGGGAAACCCCGTGTCTGTGCCCTCAGGGCCCCTCTCCCAGGGCTACACGGCGGGGGAGGGACCCCAACAGGCTGTGAAATTCTGAAACAGTTAAAACACATGTCCTTATATTTAGGTAACTAAATTGTTCCACTTGAATGAGAGTCAAATTCTGATGAAGACAAGTTCAGATATCAGCAATGTAGATATGTATGTGTAAGGTATAGATGTAGAATCATTTCGTGGCCCATGTTTAGATGACCAGTGGCGTGTGAAACACCTACGATCAAGTGGATTGTCAGATGCCTCTTAGAAGTGACTTGTGCTCCCCTTAGTCTCAGATCATAGATGATATCCTGAAGATATGCTGAGACTCTGCAACCTCTCAGATGGTGTAAATGCCTTTGCTGCTCAAGGACACATTGCTGTCTGCCTGCTCTGTGATGACTTTACCTGATGGAGAACCACTAGGTTCCCTGAGGAAAATCCTCCCACAGGTTCCACATCTACCTTGCCACAGCCTGGGAGTTTCACTGGCCTTGGTAACTGCTGTTTGACTGCAGTTAAAAGATTTGGACCATATTTAGCTTGTTTGATGATCTCATGAAGAAAATAAACAGCAAATAGATGCAAAATATTGTAGGAAAAGAATGCAAAATGTTGTAGGAAAAGAATACAAAATGCATTTTCTGACACTGCATACATATAATCAAGAAAGCTCATCTATGTGATTGGGCAGGACAATAGAGAAGAATGCTTTAGGTTACATTTTTTCTTCAGAGTGGGTGTTTTTAAATCAGAAATTATGAAATTTTTAAAAAAACAATACTACAGAACTTCAATTTTCAATTTTTTGAGCATCTGATTGTCTTAAAAACGTAATTGAAAAAAATGCCAACAAACCAAACTAGACTGGACAGTGATTTAAGAAACAAAATTAAAAAAAGAATTTGTAATATGTATTCTAGATAAACAATGACCAAAGAAGTTTATAAGGGTAGTTCATCTTATTCACAGATTATAAACAATAAATGAATAGAGTTGTTAAAGTTGATACATGCAAGCATAATTCAATATAATCAGACAAAATCAGAAATTAAAATTAAAACTGAATGAGGAAATATTTGCTAACACTCCGATCTATTACATAGATTCCCAAGGGAAATTAAAGAAAAATGAATGTTGGAGTGGTTTAAAATCCAGTTGTACAAAGCAGTACAGGTAAACCAGCATTAAGGTAACCACAGTGTATCCTAATATATTCAAATGCAAACAATTTTGTGAGCAAAAAAATTTAAGAGGCACTAAGGTATTTAGATGTGTCCTTCACATCGATATCCAGGGAAGCACTGGTTCTGGCACTCCATAATCACTTCCTTATTTCAATTAATCAGTTTTTTTATGCCATCAATTTATAAATTCCATATTTGAAAGAAAATCATGAGGCAGTTTTGAAGTAAAAAAGCTTAATTGCAAACACCTGTTTACCTCATAAAGGTAAATCTAATTTAACATAACACAAATTTAAACTGGGTAATTCCGACATTTCTATAATGTAATTAGAATTGTAAGTTCTGAATGTAACAGAAGAAATTAACTGAAATTTTATTCTTTCTTCTAACAAAATAGAGCTGAATTTTGATTTGGGAAAAAAGAAGAAAAACAACAACAACAACAACCCACCCCATACCAAATCACAGATTAGATACATAATTTATTTATTAAAAATACTCAATCTATGCAAAATCCATGAATTTAGGATTTTTTTTTTTTTTTTTTAGTTCCCTGGTAACAATTGTAGCAGACCTTTATAAACTACCAAACAGATGCTAAAGAAAGTCTATTGGTCCATAAAATCTCTCTATTAATAACAGAGAGAAAATTAATTTTCCATTTTGTTATCCAGTTTAACATGAATTTCCCAAATATGTGTACAAATGAATAGTAACCTTCTCAATGTCAGGATTTCTGTTTGCATATCCATAGCTTTCCTCATAGCAAGTCATTTAATAAAGTGGTCATTTTACATATGATAAATAAATCAAAGATACTCTTCAATAGCAAGAGTTTTTCCATTTCCAAATTTGCTGATGTATATTCATACTTACAAAAGATATTTCTATTAAATTAAAATATATTTATTTAAATTTAGTGAAGAGACACACGTGAGAAAGTAATGGGAGAACTAAAAGACTGTTGTTTCTCATGTCTTCTAAAATAAAAATAATTCCATATAGAAAGCATTTAAACATAAGCAAGATATTATTGCATTCTACTTAGGTACTGCTTGGAAAGGATTAATAATTGTACTCTTCTGTAATTTAAGAAAAAAATTATAAACAGCTGAGAAACAATGAACAAGGGAACTGTAAGAGCATGATCTGAAATTATAGATAATTGTTTGGGAAATCCATGGAACTTTTATCCATATATTTTGATGGACAGGAAGCATTAAAAAAGAAACAAAGCTTTAGGGTTTGTAAATCCTGAACTTATATCCAGAAATGTCTTTCAGAAAAGACTGATCCTGCTTGGGTTTTTTTTCTGCTGACTTTTTCTAGTCCTAGACAAAAATTGAAGTCTACAGAGATATTCAGAAGCCTATACTGTAATTTAAATCCAAGTGAGCAATCCTTTAAAATAAATCTTATTCAATTATTCATTACCTGGGAATTAATGGGAATCGAAATTTCTGCCTGTAATATTACAGTGTTTCTATTGTTTATAATGTTTCTATTGTTTTGACTGCTTGTTATGGCTCTCACATCAGAAATAAGTATTTACAAATTCTCAGGAGAAGGCATTTGTTGAATACAGATCTTCCATTTCTAAAGTAAATATTATGAGAGTGTAAGTGTTAGATAAAAGTCAAACAGCAACACTTTTTTCCCCTTTTATAGATGTTCTTCAAAGAATGAACACTTCTCCTAATTTTTAGGTATTTATGGAAGCTTTAGTTAGTTAACTAGATGAGTAGGTTTCAGCTTCCCAAATATACCTACTTTAAGACAAGTAGAAAAAAAAAATTAAAAATATCTGTTCTGCCCCTTTTCTTCGGTGTCTCTGATTGGCTAACTGTGTTCTACTGGCCATATGGGATCCACCCAAGAGTACTGATGGAGCTGGCAGTAGAACTTGCTGAGCCACTTAAGTCATTTACCAGCAGTCCTGCCTAACCAGAGAGTCACAGCTGACTGGAAGTTGGTGACTATGACACCCACCTGCAAAACAAGTTGGAAGGAGGATCCATACAACTACAGGCTTATCAGCCTGACCTCAGTGCCAGGGAAGGCAGTGGGGCAGATTGTCTTGGGTGCCATCATGCAGCACATGCAGGACGACCAGGCAATCAGACCCAGCCAGAACATGTTTGTGAAAGGTAAGCCCTGCTCAACCAACTTGATCTTCTATGACAAAATTACAGGCTTAGGGGATGAAGGGAAGGCTGTTGTCTACCTAGACTTTAGTAAAGCCTTTGACATTGTCTTCCTCAGCATTTTCCTGGAGAAACTGTCTTCTCATGGCTTGGATGGACGCACTACTCCTTGGGTGAAAGATTGGCTGGATGGCTGGGCTCAGAGAGTGGTGGTGAATGGAGTTACATCCAGCTGTGGGACAGTCACAAGATGAGTTCCCCAGGGCTCAGTATTTTGGACAAACCTATTTAATATCTTTATCTGTGATCTGGATGAGGGGATTGAGTGCCCTCTCAGTCAGTTTACAGATGATACCAGAAGGGTGGCAGTTTTGAACCACTGGGGGGTAGGAAGGCTCTGCAGATAGATCTGGACAGGCTGGATTTGTTGTCAGACAGCAACAGTATGAGTTCAACGAGGCCAAGTGTCAGGTCCTGCACTTGGGTCACAACCCATGCAGTACTACAGGCTAGGGAAAGAGTGGCTGGAAAGCTATTTATTAGGCTGTAACTGAAAATAAAGAATAAATATCAAGCTCACATATGAATTCCTACATCATTGAAGGCAACTTAAGCAGAAATCCCAAACCCTTGTAGTCTGGCTGTGGAATATGCATCCAGTTTTCTCTATGACCAGTAGCTTAATCCTATCTGCTGCTCTGTAACATGCAGGCTTCTTCTGAGGTCTCTTGTGAGTATCTTGTGATGACTGTCTGAAGGGGAACATACGTCCAGGCAACTGAATCATGTCGTTTATATTTTGAGACAAGAGAAAATGGCCTCAAGCTGCACTGGGGGGCTTCAGGTTGGACATCAGGAAGAATTTCTTTGCTGAAAGGGTTGTCAGACATTGCAATGAGCTGCCCAACAAGGTGGTGGAGTCACCATCCCTATAAGAGTTCAAGAAATGACTGGACACAGCACTTATTGCCATGGTCTAGTTGACATGGTGGTGTCCAGCCAAAGGCTGAACTTGATGATACTAGAGATCTTTTCCAATCTAAATGATTGTATGATTCTATGATTAAAATATAAGATACTAAAGGACTCAGTGTACTGATAATTTGGTTATCCAAATAAATATTTAAATTTAAAATAAAGTGCAACTAAAACTAAGTAGGTGTATATCTAAGTTCTAAAATACAATAGAAGGTCTTGAACTCGGTGGGAGCAGTCGATCTGGCTTATAAAGCCATTCCATCTTTAAAGCTCATGAAATGCCTGTTTTCAAGAACAATGATGGAAATAGTGCACTCAGGTTATGGATATATGATCTTCTTCCTATTTTCTAAAACCCCGATAACCAAAGGGTTATTATCCTTCTCTTTCTACCTGATAAGTGAAATAGGATTAAAAAGATTGAAAAAGCATAAAAGAATATAAATTCCTTTCCCCTGTATTTTAATATTCTAATAGTCTTTGAAATTCTAATCATCTTCATGCCTCTAAGACAGAGATAGGTAGAAGAAATCACATAAAGAAATTATAAATCACATGAGACAGTGTCAAACCTCCTCAGTAAGCATTCCTGGGCTAATACAATGCTTCAGGCATCTAGTAAAGAAAGTATGCTTTCCATCACACTTTGTAAAGCTCATCAAGTAATTAGGAATACTCCAAATTCACAATAATTGCAATTGAAAGGAAACACAGAAGCAAAATCTTCAGAAACCAAAATTTCGGGGTAATGGATGGGAGGTGAAAAGACATCATGGATGTTCGCAGTTTAGTTAGATGAGAAAGACTATTTCTGATAATAAAATAGGCAGCAATATAAAACTTATTGAAAAGATTCATAATTGGAGTAAAGATGAGGCAGGATTAGGAAACACAAGTTCCTGTATCAACTTAACTGTGTTCCAATGTGGTGAAGGCAAACTACACTCTGTGCCACATTAATTAGCAGAAGCATACCTGGAATATTGAGGGTAGTGATTATTCAGTATTGGTGAGGCCACATACAAGATACTGTTCTGTTCTCCCTGTACAGGAGAGGTGTTGACAAACTGGAATAAATCCAATGTAGGCCACCAAGGTGCTTAGAGGGATGAAGTTCTTGCAGTATATGAGGAGAGACAGAGACAAAGAACTGATCTGCTCTACCTCGAGAAGGAAAGATTAAAGGGGGATTGTTTTCTACAACAATTTAACAAAGGACTGCAAATAAAACAGATTCAGATGCTGGTTGTATGATTCTAATTGGAAAAGGCTTAAACTGAGCTGTGGGTGTTTTTTATTTTTATTTTGTTTTTCAGAAGAAAAATAGTGAATACTTAAAAAAATTAAAATGTTTGTAATCAGTAAATTTTAGATAAAAATGTGATTCCTTGCTGTTAGATGGACCACATATCCAGTAGCTTTCCTAAGATTAGAGACGACATGTCATAGTTTTCCAGACTCTGTTGTGGTGCAAATAGTTTCACTATAGCTAACACTGATTTATACTTAGGCTAGAAAAACCCATGTATTTTCATAAACATATATGCTATTGATTTATGGAAATAGAAAAGTGCAGTGGCTGAGCAGGCTGAGGTCTCAGGCTCGCTTGTTATTATTCATGGAAAAAAAGGGACTATTTTACTTTGCCATGGAAAGTGAACAGAGCTGGTAAATACAAACCATCTGTAGCTTTACTTTCAGTATTAATGTAAAGGCTCTTCATCAGATCTGTTATTCATGGGCGAGTTTCATCAGCAGAACTTCTCCAAGGAAAAGTGGGTATATGGCAGAATGGCTCAGGACACAATACATGGATTTAATATCAAAGACTGAGACTATGCTCCACATTGGCTGCTTTCTGTTGCCTTTAAAATAAGTCTGCATGTGTGTGTCTGTATATAAAGTTACATAGTTTTGTTTTGGGTCTTTTGGGGGTTTTGGGGTTTTTTTGGTTGGTTTTGGGGGGGGGCAGTTTGCTTTGTTTTGGTTTTTTGTTTGGTTGCTTTTTTTGGTTTTTTTGGTTCTAGTTTTTGGGGTGATTTTTGAAGTCTATCTGCTCTTTTCAGAAATTTGCTATGATTTTGGAACTGTCCACAATTAAAGCATGTTGTGGAAAACATTTTGTGTTGTTAGTAATTTTCCTCAGTGCAATTTACAAAAATAGTGTAATTTAGTAAGATTTCCTTAAACATTTCAATTGTGCAACACAGAGACTTACAGTCCTCGCTCTTCTCTGTAGCTTTTCCTTTCAAATACTCTGAAGAGCAAGACACTGTTGCTGTGGGAAATCAGGAGTTATTTTTCCTTTTATTGGAGAATTGGCTTGCAAGCTTGTCCTTAGGTAAAATATTTTCAACTATTTATCCTTTGAGATGCAAATATCAGCAAACATTCTGTATTAGAAAGGAACAATAAACACCAATGCAAAAAGTGGTATATGACACTGTGCCATACAGTGGGATTTTATTTTCCCTTTCACTTTCCTGAACTGCCCTTCTTTGCTCTTCCCTTGGACTTGTTCCATTATTAATGAAAGGGATATTTTGTTCTAAAATACTTTTAATATTAATTATCTTTCTTGACTTCTAATACATTCAGTGAAAGTCTCAGCTCTATAAACATAAAATTAATTCATGTTAAATTCAGGTAAGCTACTCTGAAATATTCAGTTTAGATTTTGGTTGATATTCAATAAATCTTGATTAAGAATCAAGGATTCTATTACACTCTTTTCTTTTTGTTTGTTTTTTCACACATTAAGTAGACGCTATAGCATTTTCTTGTTTATTTTAAATTTTTCTGTATATACAAGAGTTTTTACTTATCATTTTTTATATATAGTTCAAGGACAAAATGTCTATATACTGATGAACTAAATTTTGTTAATATTATGCTTGATTTAAAATCTATTAAAATCTATTTTTGAATCCAGAAAATATTCCATTTCAGTCATTCAGGACCATTTGTAAATGATCCCAGACAAAAACCTGAGAAATCCATTTATGACAATGAAATCTAAAATCCTCTAAAATGTTGTTCTAGAAGCAATCAGTAAAATCTTCTCAGCTGTCAAAGATGTCAATTCTTTGGAGCAAGTTAGAAAATAAATGGGAAAATATGCAGTTCTCAGTGACAGAGGGAAACTGAAGACTTGGGCTTGTTGCAGGTTTATATAAATATTTTGACTTAATGTTTTAATTTTCTGAATGTACATCTTGTGCACTCTGACACTTAGAACACAGGTAAATACAGTTGCATGCATATACCCTAATCAATGGATATTTTCTTACATTATTTCCCATATAACTTTCCTTTCAGAATTTCCTAGCATTTCATTTCTTTAGTGTAAATCTAGGAGCAGGGCTTTTTTGTGTTTCAAAAAAATTCTGCCCAGGCCCATTTAGCTCAGATTCTGTCTTGAGTACATCATAAACAACTTAGACCATTAAGGCAATTTTAATCCTCGAGGGAAGCAGTGAAGCATAATTTTCTTGTTCTTTAGTAAGTTTTACCTAGTAAGATACAACATAAATTTCTTTTAATTGCCACTTTATATGTAGCATGAATATTACAGCTGAAAACAGTTCTTAAAAATAAATTGAGATCATATATCAGCTAGACAACTTGTTTCAGAAAAATCTCGTTCTAGAGTTCTCATTTTTTTCTAATTCTTCAAAGCTAAAAATAAAAAAAAGTCAAATCAGATTTCAGTAGATAAAAAAGTGAATTAACCTGAGGATCCTTGAGGGTTCTTTGACATACTATTTGACCTCTAAGAATCTAGTTTGTTTGGGGTTTTTTAACTGTCAGATTTTTGAGGTATAACTGTCCTAAGAAGTTAGGCCCAGGTGCTATGCTGCAGGACATGTTGCACACCCTTTGAGCTTTAAGAGATAAACAGGCTGATAGTCACGTGGAAGTGCACCAGCTTTCCCCTTGTTCCTTCTTTCCTCATTACACATTTGTAGAAAGGATGGGTGACTGATATCTGTGGTTTTGAAAGCATACAGCACATATAAAAAAATGCAGAAGAAGTGAAAGCATTAGTTCTTTTACATACTTAGACTTTAATGCATCACTAAGAGATGTTAGCATCCTGGTCTTAATCAAAGCAGTTAAAGTATTTTGGTCTGAAGACATTTTAGTGAATTTAATTGACACAAATTACTTTGTAAGGTTAAAAAAATTCAGAAAAATATTATATGGATTTATTGAAGTTTCTTCAGATAATTCTTTTTTAAAAAAAATAAAGTGAAAACATTTTGAAAGGCAGACATTAGCAATTTGTCCTATAGTTAATCTTCTGTAGTGTAGACTGTGTTGATGAATCACATGAGTATGTAGGAATATTTCAATTTAGCAAATACATGTCACTAAATAATTCTAAGTTCCAGGGTATGGCACTTAAATAGAAAATTCTAAATAAACAGCTTTTCCAGATGTTTCTTTTAGTTGTAATTGAAGTAGAGAAAGCAAGTTTCAGAATAATGCTTATGAAAATAGGAATACAGAAACAACATTTATTTATCAAGTCAGAATGACCTAAATAAACCATTCCAGAAAATATTCCAGATGCCACAGCAGTAGCTACTCACCTGAGTCACAACAAAAATCCTTGCCCTCTGCGTACAAATATATTCAGAATGTATATGTCTGAAGGAGAGTGTAATTTAATGAATTTTAAAGTTCATGTTATTTTGAATGATTTGTCCCTAACTGTTTGTGATAGATTCCTTCTATCCTCACTGGCCCCCCCACCCCTTCAAACAGTGATGTACCAAGAATATTAAAGCTGGATATTAAATTAAGTGACCAAATAAGAATTGAATTTATAATTAATGGGAAAGTTGTTCTGTGCTAATTTCGTTACAGTATATTTTTAGATAAATATTGGGAGGTTATTTTGCCAAGTAGGCTCTTTCTTGCTAATTTTCTAGCTTAAACATATTTTTTCACATCAGCAACTTCACAAATACCCTTGAGGGACCTTAATTTCCTTTATCTTTTTTGACAAATAGCAGTTCTTTTTCTTCCCATGTCCCAATGATTATTCTCAGACAAAAGCATGAAACTTTCTGAACAAGACAATAACATGATGTTTAGGTTGTTATCTAACCTCATGGTTGTTTTGAACATTCCTAAGTTATTTTATGCTTTAACCTGCTTAAAGCCTAAGAATAGAGTTCTCTTTTACATAAATCTAGGGTCAGGTTAGAATATGCACTGTAAGAACCCTTCGATGCTGTAGTTCAACCCTCATAATTAGAAAAGGATATGATGAGTAACAATAAACAGAGTATGTGTGGCAACAGATACTGGAAACTCAAAGTACCTTACTTATGCATAATTAATTTCAAGTTTCCATGTCATTTTTTGCATATTCACAGCAGGCTTAACTCAGATGTTACCAGTCTAAATACTTCCTTTAAGTACCTTTGGTAAGAAAATAAGTATTCATTAAGAACAGAATTAACCAAGTAGGGGAGGAGGAAAGGGAAACATAAAGGGAAAAGGGAAGGGAAGGGAAAGGAAAGGGAAGGAAAGGGAAGGAAAGGAAAGGGAAGGAAAGGGAAGGGAAGGGAAGGGAAGGGAAGGGAAGGGAAGGAAAGGAAAGGAAAGGAAAGGAAAGGAAAGGAAAGGAAAGGAAAGGAGGAAGGAAAAGAAAGAAAGAAAGAGGAAAAAAAGAAAAAGAAAGGGACTTATAGAGACACAAAGATCACTCTCAAGTTTGTGATTTAAATGACAATTAGAATATTTTTCAGACTCCAGTGAAGTGAGTAGAAGTTGCATACCAGAATGAAGAGTCATTGGCTTCCTACTATTTTGAACTTCTCTATTGGAGAACCTCGAACTTCTTTTTTTAGTAGTCCTTAGTAAGACGGTTGTAACAGTCATTAATGTTTGTGTAGAAGTAAATATAAGATCCTGAATAAATAAGAGATACTTTAACAGAGAAAATGCAGAAGAAAGGCATGGTCCTAAGACTGAAGTGTTTCCAGAGAGAAGGTACATGAGTGTTGGGTGGAGCTCTGCTGCCACTATTTTTGGTAGCTTTGCAGCAGTGATGAACTGCATGTGAGAGCAGACAGTCTGAGCCTGAACCCTGGCATTCTGAATTCACAAGTGAAAATGCAAAATTAGAGCTAAGTCTCAAACTACTTTTATACTCATTAAATTCAAAATGGGTCATTTTTAATAATGAGATTGTGCAGCTATTTAGTAACTGATCATTTTGCCAGTTTTAATTAATTCCAATTTCAAAGACAAAGTTTTGAATATGCATGGCAGAATTGGAAATTAGGCTTACCTTCACTGGTTTACAGCAATAGTTTATGTGTCACTGGTTATAGAGAATTAATTAGTCCTCTCTCAGAAATTTAGAGTACTGTAGGATCAAGACATGATCCAGGGTAAGTCTGTATTTCCTCTAGAGATGATGGATACTTTCTTTTTATTTTGTGGATTCTCTCAGCCTTCCAGGAGTAGACCTTTACTTTGACCTTCTGCCCGTGTATTGTGAATACTCTGTTGAGAAACAGAAACAGAGATGGAACACCATACATGATATTGTGTCACTAATATCTGATTTTAAAATAGTTGCCCCCTTGCCCATGATGGCTGTAATGGACTACTATTTTCAATACTGTCTACAGCCCCATCTGCCAAATAAATTACCTTAAAGATTAGCCCAAGAGTCTACAGTTACTCAGCAAACAAAGGAAATTTTTTCAACCAACCAGCTTGGCAATCAAAGAAAGAAGGCTCTGCTTTTACAAGGTAATTTCTACAGCTAGCGGATACACACTTCTCTTCCAGAAAAAGAAAAAAAAAAGGGAATTGACCCATGTGAAGGAAAAAATCCTCTTTTTTAACCTGAACAAAGACAGTGATCCTCTGTGTTCCAGGAAAGACAAGATTAGGATATTGATAGAAATTTCTCTGTCTCTGACTTCCTTTAAGAGTTTCTACCCTTTCAGACTGAAAAGATAGCTTTGATAAACACATTCTGAATTTTCTGAGTATGTGAATTCAGAGGCACCACCCAACATGCTCATCTCTTGCCAGAATATACGTCTGAATTTCAACTATAATGGTAAATGGCATTCCCATGTCTCAAAACACAAAAATTATTGCACACAGCCTGAACAGAATTAAAATTAATGAATGAAAGGATAGAAATCCCACTTGGTGCCTGGAGAAATAAAATCTTATCTTGAATGTGTTTTGTTTACTATTGCTGTCCTTACATACATAGTTTTTGTAGTACTTATACTATCTCAGTATACAAGATAATTCTTGCACATCAAGTGAGATATGGCTTTCCTCTAAGGAGTTCCAAAATCTAATTTGTATAGATTAAAAGTACTTAAAGCTATAAATATGATAATGTGACAAGGAAGAAGTATGGCAATTTCATTCAGAGAGGTGTATTTTTTAAAGAATTTTAAATACAGATTTTTTTTCCTACTCTGTTTTTGTCTTCCAGTACCATGCCCTACCCTGAAAAATCAAATATTTCCTTGCTTCCTTCAGGGGTTTTATTCCAGTACAGCACAACATAGTCCAAGGAAAAAAGTTACACAATATGAATCTTAAATGTGTTGAATTCTACTCTCAACAGAGTTTCTATTGCTGAGCTTTGCTTCTGTTGAACAGAGAACAGCAGTGCCCCCATTTCTAACTCTTGGCTGTGCACAGTATGTCCTGAAGTTCTTTTTGTATGTGTGGGCAGGAAAAAAAAGACAGTGTGTATCTTCTAAGGAATATCACATATTCTTTCCTGTGGACCAATCTGTCTTCCCTTGATGGTATCTAAAAAAGACCCTACTCACCTAACTTTCTACTCTCTTTCTAAAGTTTTGCTCCCAGAGAAACATTTCTCTTGTAAAAAGCATAAGCATATCTTTTCAAACTATAGAGATTAATAAAATTAGAATAGCAGTGAGGTGTCATTGTCTTCTGAAACCATATGAATATTAACAGAAGAAGAATCTTATTTAAAAATGCTGGGTTTTTTTAAAATCAGGAATAAAGGCCAGATAACTTGAGGTATGAATTAAAAAATATTTCATGAATTAAAAAATATTTTTTCTTTTTAAAAAATAAAATATACTATTTTGCTGTTGATTGGATTTAGGAGACTAGATGTTGCATCATTTTATTTCCTGTTTATAGAGTATTTAGAATGTCTGGCACATTTGGATGGATGTGGCAGGACATCCCCCCTCTCTCATGGCTGGGCATTTGAAAGTGATAACTCAGGCCAGACTAATACCCAGCAAGGAGCCAGAGAGCTCAGCAGGATGTCACCTCCAGGCCCCCGGAAGTCTGAGACCAAGCCCTCAGTACACATCTTAGTCTGGAAAGCAAATGTGGGAGGAGATGAAAGAAATATTTTTGACCAAAAGACATGGTTGTTGTGTCTATAAAAGCCCACACAATTGTCACAGAGGCAGAAGTCTCTTACACACTCCTCTGGAACGTGTGAGAAGATTTCTCCCCAAAGCTGGATGCAGTTTTGAGGCTACTTTTCCGGAAATTGAGGGAAAAGACTTCGATGTGTACCCCATCAAGAACTGGATGGTAAGAAACATGGAATCCTAAGTTATACTATTTCTTAGCTAGCTCTAATTTTAATGGTACCTTTAATTCTGTGTGTATATACAAGTATCTTCTTTTGTTTTATCCCTGTGTATTAATAGTCTGTTTTGTCTTATGTCTGTTAGTTCCAGGTCTATTAATAAATAATTCATTTTATAATAGACAGAATCAGCCATTATTAAAGAACTTGTGGATGAGAGTGGATTTTGGGGGGCTGGCCACCTCATTAACGTGACTGCCTGCTGCCAGATGCCTGGGCAACAGACAGGAGCTGATTTAAATTTACATCATCCATGTAACATCAAAGGCTCATGGTATTTTCTTTCTCAAGAGGTCATGGCAATATCATATTTTTGCCATGAGAGAAAGCAGCATCACTTTAATGCATAATAGTATGAAAGAAAATTTATATAAACGGTGGCTATGAAAATACACTTTAAAACTGAAAATAATACCTTTACAGCTTACTCATCTGAAAGACAGTTGTTGCATACTCTCAATATTCGTAATAGTGAAGAAATAATCTAGGAATAAATCACAAGGCATTTATGTTATTTTTGACAATCCCCTAATCCTGGCATGCATCTTTGCCTTCAGCCATCCTGTAATACTCATTTGGCAAAATGCCAACAACCTAATTCCTACAACCATTCATAATATTGTTATCATGCATTGATTTTTAAAGTGCTTGTTACTCAACCCTCACAAAAGTTATCACCTGAAAGAAAGAATGGTCCAGAGATCTTAAGTTAAGCCCAGGATTTTATCTGAATTCTCTGTTAAAAGTCTGTTCATATGATCTTCCTCAGATGGACTATACCCCACAAAGAGTGTCATCTTGCTTTAACAAATGAGCCAAACCTCTTAACACAATTTTTAATTTCAGACTCAGCCATAGAAGTGTAGAATTCTTAGGAAAGAGCTGGTACTTTGCTTTATGGTCCAGAAAACAGTTTAGTTGTGTCAGTTTGAATGACAGACATATCCAGAATTGGAACTACTGCAAGCAGATTTACTTACATGGTTTTTAAACCTGCAATAACTTTGGGCCTATTGCCCCAAACAGCTGAGAGAGATTAAAATGTTAACGATAACAGATAATGAAAACAATTATATTTTACTGTCTTACATTATTATATTGGGGAAAGCTACTTAGACATCCTAAATTTGAGTCTAGCCCATATAATAGCAGTCTTTTCATTCAGAATTGATATAAACCCAGCCAAACTCTATTAGGAAATAATAGACTGAAACAACAGGTCATATACTGGAAGAATAGATTTAATTCTAAGATTTAAAATAGCTGATGTGAACATGAGGCACTGATTATACATGGGTTTTTTTGTGAAAGACAATGGTCATAAAGAGGTTAGGAAGAGCGCAGGTTATGCAGAGGATATGTAACTGGTTGGGAAAAACAAGAGATTTTTGGATAAGGTGGATAAAATTATACTTAGAAAAATTCTACTGTTTTCAGTTTCAGGGTTTTTTTTTTTAAGGAGCTAATTTACATACACTTCATAACTTTTAAACTTTGTTAGTTTTGTCTTTCTTCTTTTTTATTTCTTTGCTTTTTCTTATATAGTGCAATCCTGGAGCCAGAGATTCTGTACAGTTGTACCAATAACACTGTAATAGCACTGATTCTATATGTACTGAAAATAGATTTGGAATAAAAACGGTAAGTAATTATCATATTATGACTACATTACAAATCTTGATATGAGTAAAAGTATAATTAAAAGTTGAGAATTGGGAAAGATATAATTTTTTTTAAAACCTTTTTTTTACCTGAATGTTGGAAACTCCAATTTTAGATTTGTATAGATGTATATAGGAAGAATTTAATATGGACTATTCGGTCCAAATTCTTGTTCTGCAGGCTTATCTGTGAAAAATCATCCTTCTTCCTCCTTAGAAATCTGCAAAAGACTTGTACTCCCCCAGATACAACCATGCACATGCATACATGCATGCACACTCACAGATCTTATTGCTGTTTTCTTAGGATGTTTGCTTTGTATACTAGAGAATATGAAATTTTTTTTGTGATAACTTTTCTGTAATTATTAAGCTATTATTACAAGATACTTCTGCTGTTCCATGAAAAATGACACCAAAAAAAAAAAAATACAGATGTCCTTTTAATTTTTGTTCATCATATGTGAGGGGCATTTACTAGAACTTCACTTAGTCTACTAGTTTCTGAAATACTTACTCTGTTTGTAGTTATTATACATCTTTCTCTGTTCACTGATGGCATGAAAACACAACCTCAACTGGTCATTTGTTTTCTATTTTTTAAAACCCCTGGAAGTATCCCAAAAGAAAGAGTGTTGTGTGAACCTGGTTGCTTTGAATGGTAATGTGGCAGCTGCCTTAGGTAACATTCTTCTGGAGATGCTGCCTGCAGAGTTGCTGTCTTCACTGGAAAGATGACATCGTTTATTCTGGGTTGATTAACAGCTAGAATCCATCAGGTTTTCAGGGCTAATGTCTTTAGAAGAAGGATATAAATTCCTGGCTTTGTGCTATCAGGAAGTGACATTCAAATTTCTAATATTATCTGCACACACCCTTGTGGCTGCAGCATAAACAGCTATCCAGGTTCTTCTAGGTACTCTGTCCTTCAGGCCAGTTTCCTGAGCTGCCATGCAGACAGGACAAAGGTCCCACAGCAAAACATTTTAGTTCACTAAAAAGGTTTGATTTCATCTGATTGTTAGCAAATCTACTATGAAAAAAGTACTGCCATTTAAACTGAAATTTTAATAGAGCAAATTAGTTTTCAGCATGTTACAAAGTACCTTTAAATAAAACATTATTTTTGAAACACATATAAGAAGCATTAGAGGAAATACTTTCTTTTTTTATTATTAAAAACTTCTATTATTAATTAATAACAATGTTAATGAGCATCTTAAAATATGTAGGGAGATTACCGTATTTCAAATGCAGTGAAACTTGGGACACGTTATATCAGATCATTGCCAGCATCACTGATTTCTCCAAAACACAAGTGGGATACTGCTGTCTGGGAAATAATTACAGTAGTAATATTTTTCCTTTTTTCTTTTTTTTCCTTTTTCACACAAGTAATTACTGAGGAAATCAAATTTCTGTTTGAAACACACTATATATGCAACATACTTAGAAATTCAAACGTGGTTTGTTATTAGTGGAATGTAGTTCTCACTAGAGAAACCAATTTGTTCATAAAGATTAGCTCTGTAAAAAGTAAACTGTTCCCACAATCTTGTTTATGCTCAAACAGAAAATGCATTTAAGGTATAAAGCTAAGAATTCATTATTATTATCATTATTATTTAAATATTAAAAATCTAATTAAAAAATATTTTTTAGTCTAGATCTAATTATTACACAAAAAAGGCAAATAGTAATACTTACAATATTTCCCTATAGAGAAGATCTCAATAGCAATAATCATACCATTAAAATTGTAACTTACATATTTATCGTTACCATTCCTTTTTCTTGAGGTTACGCTCACCTTTTCATTGCTCCCCCAGGTCTTAAAGCCAGTGGTTTCAGCAGCTGGAGTGGGAAGCAAACACACTTCTGGAGTTCTTCATCAGATAATATATCCTGTTGACGCACATATTTTCTTCCACGCTTTAGGATCAACTTGGTGTCACTTTCATGTGTTTGTTAACTGTTTTTTACTTCACTGGTCTCCATGTCTGACTTTTGTATATTTTAGATACTTTTGCTCCTTAATCTTTGCTACCATTAAACCAGTTTTTTTTTCCACCTTCATTTACATTTCTTTAACTGACATTTTATGAATTACTTCTATCTGTGAGTTTTCCAGTGCCAGACCTATACCCCATGTTTTATCACTCCACCTCTCTGCTCCTCTACCCTACACACTTGTCTCAGCTTGTCGTACATGTCAGGGCAGTATTTCTGTATACTACAACATTGTGTTAAGAGTTACAAATATCACTCATAGATTAATGTTTATTATGGCTGTAAAACTCTGGTATCTTTATAAAAATAAACAAGAATAAAACAAATTAGCCACAGATACTTCTTCAAGTAGAGAAATTAGCATCACACCTACACCAAGAAAACAAAACTGCAGGCATATAAAGTTCAGACAGATCAAAACTAACAAGACTCAGTCCTGAGGACTTCCAAAGGTAGTACACCACCTATGGCCTGTCATAGCAGTGACAATATTACAGCGCTACACGACAAACAGACTATGTATCACTAAATTTCAATTTAACTCCTTATAGGAAAGAAATAGAACTTTTTCAGGACTTCTTCTATATGGTGAATTTTACACTATGAGAAACTATCCTATCTAAAAATAACTTCTATGTTATGTTTCTTTTAGGAATTCTTAAGCAAATAGGTACTCTTTTTTTTTTTACCAAAGGAAGGAAAAAGCCAATGAAAGAAATAACTCACCATTGGTGAAATCTAGAAAATCACCAGGAAAAATTGCACAGCTTTTGATTATTCCAAAACAGAAGGCTGATAAAGTAAAGCAAAAGGACAGGATTCAGGTACCTTAATAGATGACACAGATATTAGTTACCCCATTGCTGAAAAACTATTTTCAATGTCCAAGGTATCACTTCTGAGGTATGGTAACTTTATACACCTAAACTTCTGTAAGATTTTAAAAAATGGCAAGAGATTTCTGAATTTTCTTTTTCACCAGGTTTTAAAAACTCCAAGACTATTTGTCCAGGTAGATAATGGGCAGAGTTTGCTAGCCTGTTAGATATGTTTAATAACAAGACGGTCATAAATTACTAATTTGTTTAACTTTCACAGGGAAATGACAATGGGGCCTGAAAATAGCAAAGCTGTACATATAATTGACTTAGACATCAGTACCTCCCCTGGCAAGAAGCAGAGCATAAAATATTTCGGAAAAAAAGATTAGGATATGAGATACTTTGGATTGGGTTCTTAACTGAGTAACTGAATTCATATCAGAGTGCAATAGAAATTGTGTACAGATAGAGCAGGGATAAAGACATAAGCTCCATGTAACTGTGATTGATGGGAGATATCAGCCATGCTGCAGAGGATGAAGAACAAGATGGAAATAATTATCACACATACATTTACTAGAAAAGATGAAAGAAGATAGAAAATAAAGTATCTGAGTAAAAATGGACACAGCTAAAACCCAGTAAATATAGAGTGAGTTTTGACTGGCCAAAGTTGCACCTCGAACATTTTAAAATGTGCACCATTTGGCTGTATCCTGCTGATGGAATAGGGACTTTTTTCCACTGACTTTAGTGACAGATTGCACTGATGTGGAGGCAAAAATAAGTGAGAGTCCTTGGTATTTTCTTCATTACTAGTCATGAAGTACCTCTTCGAAAGGCAGCATTCCTAACTAATGCATCATATCGATTTTCTGAACACCAGACAAATATTTATGACTTATTACATATTAAAAAGTCAGCTGACCTTTTCCCCTTGTAGGAATAAGATCAAAAATCATCCCATTGTTAACACTATTTACATATGTTTTAATTAATTCTGAAGTTTCTTGTGGAACTGAAGCATTAATACAGTACTTTTATATCTTAGAATCTGGGTAGCAGAAGTACCCCTTGTAATTGTTAAGTCTTGTGCTGTTAAATCCTTGGAACATTACACCTCTTGGATCATCCAGAATAGATGTTTAGAGTCCCAGACAAGCATAGTTTATCCATACATTTCTCAAGTATTTTAATATTAGTTAGACTTCTTAATCCATTTGAACTGCTATAATATTCCTTTAATTACCATCCTAAATATATATTCGCAGACATAATAGCTTTTTTCCTACATCAACTTTGAGTGTAGCTCTTCACTCACACTTTTGTGAAAAGGAATATTAAAAAATACTGCTAAAATTAATTGGATGTTCAGATTATATAAATGCTGAAATATAAATCAACTCCATATTCATTATTTTTATTTTTCTCTCTCCATCTCTTTATTTTTTAATCTCTGTTTCATATAGGCAGACAATTTATTATTAATTAATACATACTGCTGGCAAAAATCTCAGTATATTTACCTATGAATTGTCTTAGATGTGGGATTATAACCATAATTGAGTTTGGAATGGAATTTTACTTTAGAAAGGATAAACTACTGATTCTCATCCCTAAAGTAGAATTTAAACCTTTTTGCTGGTAACAGATTTTTTTTTTTCTCTTTATTCTTTCACAGGAAAAAAAGGAAAATCTGTAGTGATTCAAATATTTTTCATGGAAGTGTGAACAGATGAGCCATGCCTCATCTCTAGTGGCTACCTGATTAATGTAGGATGGGTTGTTTATGATTTTATTCTGGTGGATATGGCTTTTGGAAGGAAGGCTATTCTAATCTGTCTTGTTTATTTATAAATAACAGTGTCTGGAACAAAAATAACTCAGCCTTAATGAACTAGGGAGTTACAACAAAGGACAGGTTATTTGTAGGCATTTCAGCGTTTTGGAAGAGTTAGCTTTCTGTTTTGTCTTTAATTTACTATAATTTTTTTTATATTTGTGCTGATATCTGATATTCAAGACATTATTCTTACGCTTTCTATATGTAAAAGCCCAATTTTAAATCATATTGAGTTTTTAAGTCTAGCAGGAAGGGAAAGAATATCTGAGGACCAAGCAGACCAATATTTTATGACTTAATTGATCACAATCATTTACGATTATCTCTCATTCATTGCTACCATGTAATATAGAAGGCATAAGTTATGTTCATAGCATGGAATGAAAATCAGCATTTTATTTGACAGAAGATATATAGTGATTTTTTTTTTGTTCTGGTTGTTTTTTTTTTTGTTTTGTTTTGTTTGATTGGTTTTGGTTTTGTTTATAATTTCTGCTACTGCAACAAGAAAAATGGAGGAAGGGGAACTGCACATGAATTTTGAAAGCAGTTAAAAACCTGTTCCAATCACCACTATTACAGTCTGTCCATTGGCATTGAGGAAGTCTAGACCTGTATGTCCAATGATCAGTATTGGATTTTTCAAGTTTTTATGCTTTTCAGATTTTTCGGGTTGGTTTTTTTTTCAGCTGAATGGTATGTAAGAATGAAATAAATTCCAGGAAATATTAGCTGTATTAAACTGGGATTTTATGAAGTATCTACTAGGCTGTGGGGCTGTATATTAAACTATTTAATTTTAATAACTTCTTTTAGAAAAACAAAAATATCCCTTCACAGTTCAAGGCTTTTCGTTGAAGTCAGTGGACCATGCTTTTATTTTTTCACCATTTAACTGAATTCTGTTAAATAAAATCTGGTAAGTAATTATTTGTTTTCTTTCTTTTTCAATTCCTACAAGAAATAAATAGGTTATTTGGAAGAAAGATGACGTCAGTATTTGGTTAGCCCCAAGGATAAATGCCTGCTCTTGCTTCAGTTGAAATAGATGAGGATATTCAATTACTGTTGTTATGTTGGTTCTTTTGTAAAGAGGTCTAGCAAATAAAAAATATCCTACTTTTACTTCCCCAGATAATAGACTGAGATTATTAAAAGTTTTTAAACTTCTTTTATAATGCTAATTCTCACCAAAGTTTGTAAAGTTTTTACTTGCATTGGTTTTGCTATAGATTTATATTAGTTTTTAAAAATCCTGCAAATACCATGATTCATTACATCAGAATAGCATTTTAAACTTTAGATGTCTAATTTTTTGAGGGATAATTAAAATTGATGCTTAAAAAAAAGGTAAAAAAAGAAAGATGGAAGGTATGAAAGAATAAAGAAGAAAATTTAAAAGAGAGAGACAAATACTTGCTAACACACAGCTTATAACATGCCATGCCTGAAGGAATATCCAGGTAGAGAATATTCCCCTATTTACATTAGAATGGGAAGAAGTCAAAGGAAGGTTCAATATACAGAAATATTCATAATTCATGAAGAAAAAATATAACAGAAACAAAACAAGCAAAAACCTTCCAACTATTTAAAAAAGAAAGAAAATATACTCATCCAAATAGTCTATAATTATAAAACAGAACCATAATGTCTATGAAATTTTTTCAGGATGAGTGAAAAGTTGTTAGAAAACACCGGTAACCTCACATTAAAAGGATAGCTAGAGTTCTCAGTGAAAATGAAAAGAATACAGAGATTTCTTTCTTGGGGAGAAGAATTTTTATTAATCCAGTTTTCATTTTATATTTTCATTAAAAACATAGATCATGGAAGATGTGCTGTGCACATTAAATGCACAGATTAGAATCCTGCAGTGCCCTGAATCTACATTCAGTCAGAGTTCGGTATTCAGCATGGAGCATCCTACCATTAGATTAGCTGTGGATCAAATTAAGAGTGCTCAGAGGAAATATGAACAGAACAAAAAAAAAATCAAACACTTTGTAAGAAAGATTGTATAAACTGACACTTGTTATAAAAGAGATTATATGACAAAGCACTGAAAAACATACATGTGCAAAAAAAGGTGAAAAATCATGTGCAATTTTATGTTAAAGGTATAATACATAAATAGTGACTTGTAGTAGTCAGCAACGATAGGAAGAATCAGGTGATTTATGTTAAAAAGTCATCCAATTTTTCTAAAATGGTGTTAAATATCAAAACAAACAGCCCCCCAAAAAAACCACTGATGATTGAAATACCTGTTACTTATTTGGCTTATTAATTTTCAAATTAATTATGTGTAAGATAATAAGATTTTCTGCAGAATTATGCTTAAGTCAAAGTCAGGGAATGGAAAAATTTCCCACTGATTTCCACAAAGGAAAAACTTGTTTCCTCATTTGTCTGTTGTTGGTGTCTTTTATCAAGTAAGGAGAAGATAAAGGTTATAAAACCTTGATAATAATCTTCCAAAGGCCATTTGATAACTCAAAACCACTATAAAATAACACTACACAGTTATTTGTGAGTGATATGAGAAAAGTTGTTATTCATAACTGCAAATTCCATGCAAATGAGGGAATGTAGTGCAGAAGCGCTTTGGTTAAATCTGGATTGCTTTTCAGGAATCTGTTAATATGCAACTAAGGTAATGTATGCAACTGAAACCAAGCTATATCCCTAGGAATTTTCTTTCAAAGAATTATCAAAATCGTTGTGACCTGGGCTGTAATATTTATGACAATACAGATTATAGTATAATGCAGTTTTTTAAAATAGAACATTTCATAACCCAACTAGAGAGAAAGGAATATGCACCTATTTAAAGATACTTTAGGCCCTGAAAATGATTCTGCTATTTGGCAAGCTGGTATTTTTCAGTTGTGCTTTAAAATACAGGGCAAATATAATTAGAAATATAAATGAAAATTTTCCTTTGTTAAGAACATTGTTACAGTATTTAATTACATTACAGCTTACAAAATCCTGTTTAGAGCATCCAAGTTTTCCCTTTCTGAACTTCTCCCAAAGCACTGGTCTAAGTAGAGTTCTACTCAGCTTTATTATTAATCTGTCATAATTTTAGATTTCTCAAGTTTTTGTGCAGGAGTTAAGTTTGCCCTAACAACCTTCTGTCTTTTAATTGTCTTAATATATGATGAAGAATTATAAATCCCTATGAAATCAGTATCTTGATAACAATATAAGTTTTTAGCATAGTTGCCACCATTTGAAGCAATACATGATCTCTACGTAGTATGTTGTGTATCTAGTATGTTGGTTTTCTTTTAAAATTGTTATAGTTCTACAGTGTGGCACAAATTATGTTGAAATACTGTGCAATAACTTTATGCATATTTATAAATATGTTTATATGTACACAAAGCTAACAAGGAAAAAGCTCTAAGGTAAATTTATACTTCTGCTACCATTAATCAGACCCTTCAGAAGGAAACATCCAATTACTGTTCAGCCAGTTCTCTTTGGGACCTATTTCTTTTGATCTTTTACAGCAGCCTCTTTCCATTCCAGTGCCCATTTCCACATCCTCCCTGGATTATTTTCCACATCAAAGGATGTCTTTCTTGCCTCTGCAGATTTCTCAATTTTGATCTCTCCACAGTCATCATGAGAGACAGAAAGAACAAAAACTAATTATAAACTATGTCAACCTCTATTGTATGTAGTATGCTGACAGCTGCATCAGCTAAAATCCTAAAATTTTGGTTTACCAAAACTTTTGATGCCAAGAGAATTGCTATGAGAAGAAATAAGATTGCTTATTATGAATCTGTCATTTCCCCTCCATATTTAACCAAAAAGTGGTAATTGCTGTTCAATTGACAGCACTGTCATGAGGACGAAATCTAATAGACAGTTTCACCTCTAATGCTTTATTAAATGAAACTAGTTCATGCTTATTAGCTGACAGGTATGGAGTTGCTGTATTTTGATCAGCTGATATATTTTGATAGACTGTAATTTAGGGAATTGGAAAAACATAAAATAGCCTATATTTTCAGGGAGACATGTGCAAAGGAACAAAAATAGCTATTATACTCTCGTTGCATTATGTTGTGGTTTCACCCCAGCTGGCAGCCAAGCCACACGCAGCCACTTGCTCACTCCCCCACCACCAGGATTGGGGGGAGAATTGGAAGAGTAAAAGCTAGAAAACCTGTGGGTTGAATCCACTTGGGAGATTCCTAGAATGCATGGAGGATAACTTCTTCAGGCAGGTAACAGCCCTACTAGAAGGAACAGGATACTGACCCTGAGGGTCACCAGTGTAAGTGACCTACTTGTGGGGTCAAGACTTAAAGCAGCCTGGACTGCAGTGATCACACACTGGTGGAGTTCACAGTCCAGAGGGGCATGGGTCAGACAAACAGTAAAGTCAGGACCCCTTCCAGCTCTTCAAGGATATACTCAACAGGACTGTCTGGGAAAGAACCCTCAGGAACAAGCAGGCAGAACAAAGATGGCAGATTTTTAAGGACTCCTTCCATAGAGCAAAAGACGTAATGATCCCCAGGTGCAAGATATTGGATATTAAGATTTTCATAGGCTTTCTTCCTCCAAGCTGTTGATGAATTAAATGATCAATAAAACTCCAGAAATCTTTAATAATAATATGACCAGGTTAACACTTTAAATAAAAAAAAAAAATCAAAATAAAAGCAAATCCTGCATCTCCTCCTGCCAATATACAAGATTACTTGAGTTACTAAATTATTGTATGGAACTTTAAGGTTGAATTCAATGAACATATTAATGTTTTATAAAATCCTCCCAAGACAACAAAGATTTTACCTGCATTAAATTTGGAATAAGAGAGAACATGTATTTAAGGTTTAATATGAAATCATTAATTTGTACCTCTAATGTCCTCTTTCTAATAGAGACTATATGTTAACTGCTTGAGGAGTAGTTTTTGAAAGCATTAGTCAAAACAATATTTACAATAAAACTTCTGACTACATATCTTGTAAATTAAAGATGAAAAAGTTCTCTTGTATTAGACCTCTTTGTTTGCTTTTCTGAGAATGGGATTATTTTCCACAGTTAAAATTCAGTGTATTATATTGCATATTAGTTTACAGCTCAGTGTATTGACCTAAGTAGATTTGATGCTCAGGTCCATTACAAGACTGAAATGCATGATACCCTCTATGAAGAAAACAAGAAAGAAGTTAGAAATAAGTAAGAATTAGAACAAATGTCAGCCCAAAAAGCACATTAAAATGCTACTGTGACTTGTGCAGGTGGTGTATGGTGACACTGTCACTTCTATGAGACCAAGGCTTGAGGTCCTTCTCTCTCCAATGAGCAAGTGTGCAAGGAATAAAAATGAGACCTCAGTGGAAGTATAGGGCACCAGGAGTTACCCCTACAGACTGTAAGGAGTAGCTGGAAGAAGTTACAGGTAAAAAGATCTCTTTTCTCTAAAAAAAAGCTAGCATTTTTCCTAGGAATAAGGAAAGTAGTTTCTCTATAAAAGTTTTGACACTGGTGCAGCTCATGTGTGATGAAAACAAAAGCCTGAGAAGTGGACACTTTCCACGCTGTGGCTTCCTTACTCCTTGTACATGTGAAATTCCTTCCCTAGAAATGGAAATGTTGGTGAGGAAGGCTAGTGCACATCTTTATGATGTCTTGATGAAATATCTGGACAAGAACAGTATCTCTATTGAGACTGAATATAAGTAAATCCAAAATTCCTGTTCCAAACTCTACAATTTGAAGCAAAATACTGTCTGAATACTAACCGTGGAGGCCGCCTTCTAGTAGCCACACAGCACATGAGAATCTGGCAATAGGCTGGAACTTCATTTTTCTCTTAATCACTTGTGATTCCTTTCAGCTTGCACTAGATTTCCATAAACAGTGGTTTCCAGTGAAACTGTGCAGGTCAAAAAGTATTAAAATCTGTTTCTGTGGAACACTATTGTCTTTCATGGCACCAGAAAATAGAGTTTGGAAAAGAAAAAAGAGTTTTGAAGCATCCTGTCACAGAATCACAGAATCACATAATCAGCTAGTCTGGAAAAGACCTCTGAGATCATGGAATCCAACCTATGACCAAACACCAGCATGTGTCAACTGGACCATGGCCTAAATGCCTCATCCAGTCTTTCCTTAAACATCCCCCGGGGTGGTGATTCCACCATCTCCCCAGGCAGTCCATTCCGATGTTTAATCACTCCTTCCATGAAAAAATTCCTCCCAATATCCAACCTAAACCTCCCATGGTGCAGGTTGACTCTGTGTCCTTTCGTCCTGTCCATTGTTGGTGAGAGAAGAGGCCGATCCCCACCTGACTACAGCCTCCTTTCAGGTAGTTGTAGAGTAAGGTGACCCATAAGCCTCCTTTTTTTTTCAGGCTAAAAAAACACAGCTCTATCAGCTCTCCTCAGAGGATTTACTCTCTAGACCCTTCACCATCTTTGTCATCCTTTTCTGGACTTGCTCCAGCACAAAAATGTCCTTGAATTGATGGCCCCAGAACTGGACACAGTACTTGAGATAATACAGCACATTATGTTTATTTTTATGTAAATGTATCAACATGTTTTTACTTTGTATATCCTTTTTTTCCACAACTTCATCAAAATTTGTAGACTTCCTACTTTAACTGTTTAGAAATTCTGACCACATTTCTTTAGAATTAAAATTATTATTTCATTACTTGAATTCACTTTTCCATCCTGTAGTCAAAATATTCTAGCCTTAGTCTATCTCCTTAACTTTTGCACTTTCTGGACTGCCCATTCATGTTGTCAGAAAATTAAAAGCCTAGTCAAAACATTTTTTTATCATCAAGACTCCCTTTTTGTTGTTAAGACTCTTACTTCAGGCAGATTCTGATATGCTTTATTAAATGTCATTAGGTGCTCTGCAAACACATTAACCATATGTAATAAGAATTTCTGAAAGCTTGGTCAGAGCTTTATTACATTAATGCAATATTTCATAAAAACTGAACATTCCATGAATTATCTTTTTTAAATTGCTCTCCAGGAATGTGAAAGGGAACTGCAAATCCGGTAGTTCAGTGGGGGCAAGGATACCACAGATCGGTATCCTTAGGTCCAGCAAGTGTAGTCCCACTAGGCACAAACACACACAATGCATATATAAGGATATATACACACCCAGACATACAGAACAACACAAACAGCACCAATGGCTTCATCTGGTTCCCCTCCCTGTCTAATCAGGATAAAGGTCTGTTAATGGGAATATACATGTGTGTACACATAGGTGCACTGTGGATCTCTCTAGCAACAGAGCCCAAACACTAGCTAGCTGCCCCTGGAACCCAGTCTTCTCTCCACCTCAGGGCCTCTAGGGCTTCTGTCACTGTGCAAAAGGAGTAAGATGGAGCAGGCACAATTTGGGCACCCCCATTTGTCATCATTCCTCTGTCCTCCTTTCTCTGTGGACCTTAATCTTTCTGCCAGAGGTACTAGCAAAATGTACAGAACATCTATTATATTGTGATTTTTTTTTTTTTTTAATAAGGCTGAAGGACCTAACCCTCTGGTTTATTAGGAATATTTAGGGAACGTAAGTCCACATTTTAAAATACAGCTTTATTTATTAAAATGTTAAAAACCTTGGAAAATGGTAATACAGGGCTAAAATAAATGAAAAATATAACTTTAAAAGATATTTTTAGCAGGTAATAATAATATTCCTTCAATCTACTTAATGTTTTTAATGTTACATTTTTAATATTATTTTTAAAAGAGTACATTTCCAAATGAAGCCAATCATCCACCACCAACACACACACCGCCCCTCCAAGTTAGAAATATATTTCATGATACTATTTAGGAAAGGACTTATCAAGATTTTTGTTTAGACATAATACTCTTATCAGGCTTGGAGTCTGTCATTGACTGATTCTTTCAGGAAATATTTTAGAAAAGTGCTGTGAACACTCCTGTTTGAATTGCTCCTATTAATTTTGGTAGGCTTTGTATTGAGACCACAAAATTCTCATTATAACCTTAAGTTTGCTATTTGATGAAGGAATTCTGTGGACAGCTTACAAAAGCAACCAATGTCACTCACTATGTGTGGAATCGTCTAGAGGATTGCAAAAGACTGACAAGCAGTGACTGTGCCACAATGAAGTCTCTCAATCTATTATGCATTACTGTGACGTATATTCTGGCACAGTGATGAAAAACAAAATATTTTTTTAATCTCCCTCATGATTTATAAACTTTCCTCTTATTCTCTTACTTTATCCCTTTACCATTATGTCCTCAATGAAATGAAAGAACTTGTTTACCTATTTGTTGTATTTTTTTACTCTGTCCCCATCCTTTATACTAATCTATGTCCTTTTTGTTCTTGTTCTCTATTTCATTTTTACTCCTGCTTTATAAATATTATATGAAGTTATTCCTTTTCTCCCATCTGAAACAGTAATTTTTAAGCTACAAGTTTCCAGCACAACCATTGGAAAGCGAATGCAATTGCTATTCTTTCACAGCAAAAAGCACAGACCACTTACATAATTTGGGGGCTTTAAGCAAGACATGTAAGTCCATACACCCTTGATCTACAGGAACTAAAACTCACCATGTGCAGACATACTCTACCTTAATGTTTCAGCAACAGACACAAGTTTTAGAGACTAATAGAAACCACAGAATAAGATTAGGAATTATTCTACTCTTTCTAACAACAACATCAACTAGTGAACATAATTTTCAAAATTGTTCTAGGAGGATATCAAAGTAGATTGGCACTTTTTCTAAATCCTATGTACACCGAAGTCTTCTTTAAATCAGGTTGCTGCTGTTAACAGAAATCCTTGTGT
This sequence comes from Corvus kubaryi, assembly GCF_017639235.1. Lineage (NCBI taxonomy): Eukaryota > Metazoa > Chordata > Aves > Passeriformes > Corvidae > Corvus > Corvus kubaryi. Next base: position 19,092,329 of record NW_024580667.1, on the reverse strand, counting down.
TTACTCCAGAAATGTCAACCTTTTATTGTCATTTAGTTTTACATTGTCACTTATGCTGCCTGTTGCACAATGGTGGGCTAACTATTTAACAGCCATCCCATCATTACATATTCAAGATTGCAAATGAAATATGGGGAATTGTTTGTGCAATACTTCTTAATGATATTGAGAACTGTTCTTCTGCAATGGAATGCTTAAATTACAGTGAAAGCATGCAATAAATGTAGCAGCATGATGATTCTCTGATTCATTCTCTTCAAGGTGAACATGTTTTTAATACATTATTGAAATAAAAACCAAACAGAAACCCCACAACTTGCGAATTTTTGTGATTCCTCAACAGACCATATCCTATTGCTATTAGGACTCCAAGTATTTCTCATGTGCTGGAGATCAACTGGTGGTTCAGTGAAAGAAAAGATCTTTTTTCTTTTCATTTTGTATGTCAGTTTGAGTTGTTATTGTCCATGTCTTCCATTGTTAAGCTGTTGGCAAATTCATATAGACTACAACGTGGTAAAAAATAGTAGTCTTTGTACTGTTCCTCGATTATTAAGATAATAACTTATTTCTCTGTCATTCTCAAACCTCTAATTGCAATGCCACTGTTTTCTTACCTTCAGAGTAGGCAAAATTTTATCCTTTGTTTTTTTCTGAATACATAATAATGAGAAATACCTCGTACAAACTATTACTTCCTCTTCATTTTGATTCCTATGAAATCATGAAAAAAAAGTGTAAGTTTAAAACAGGTCTCAAAAGTTGTAGTAATTAATGTTGTGGAAGTGCTAAGGACTTCCTTTTTGTAAGCATGATGCTTCAAGTTAGAAAAAATGAAGGACTGAGACAATCTAGCTCTCTTAATAAGTACAAATGTGGAAAGAAAGGGAAAAAATAGACATTTGTGCTCTCTAAATGAGGAACTGAGACAAACATGGATTCTTCCCTCCAATTTCAGACCTCTAAAGAGTAGACCTACCTCAAAGATAACTGCCTAGACTCCTGCAGGAAACTGCTTTGACCTAAATGGCTTCATTTTCGATCTCTTTAGCTCATAATGTTGCAGTCTCTCCCTTCAGTTCACAACCTTCCACCTACATGCCCTTACATACCACAGTAACTACCTCTTACCCTCATGTTCCAAAGTCTGCTTAACCATCTTGTTTTGCAATTCCTACTAGTAGAAAGAAACTCTTGGTGACTGTTTAAAATAGAAATATGGCTATAGTGTGAGTTCGAAGAAGTGGTTCCAAATAATGTTTGTAGTGTTTTTTCTCCCCCATTTTACAGACCCTTCTTCATAATTTTTATTTTGCAAACTTATACAATAGAACTAAGAGAATTTAGTAGATTAGCATTAGCAAAGTATCCACAAGCATTTCACAATAATGCTCATAGCTTTTAAAGTAAATTAGCTGTGGAAAATCTGCAACTGGTCAAAGCATGTTCTTCTTGAGCAATATCACTATAAGAAATCAGAGCAACAAGACTGCGATACTGTGGAAATAATTCTGTTAGTTTAGACTAGGTTTTTGGACAGAGTGGTTGTTGGACCAGGGAAATTTGCCAAGAAGAGAATATTCATCTAGAGAGGTACTTGTTGTAAAGTATTTGAACCTTGATTGTGTACCCCAGCCAAACCATTTTTAGTTATTTTTACCAGAGCCCTCAGAGTGGGACCAGGCTGGAATTACCCTCACTGGCTTCAGCTGGCCTTTCCACCTTCAGCTGCAGCACATCAGCCCCAAGAGGGTTTTTAAGCTCCAGTCTGAAGGCTGGAAGAGAGAGGTGGGGTAGGTTTATATTTGCTCCCTGTCCTTTGCTGGCTTGTTATTTGGGTTCCTGGACTAACTTGGTTGCTGATCACTGGGTGGGTTTTGTTGCTGGTATCATCTTGATGCTGCTTGCCTGGCTCAGGAGCCCCACCTGTTATAGCCCTCAGAAATTCGTTAAGGACTGAAAGGTAAACTGTGCTAAACTGGGAAAGAAGAAGCTGAAAAACTAAATACCAAGACAGCAAAGAATAGATAAAAAAGGACTGTGCTGCACTAGATTAAAGCCAATTGTATTATCAGAAAAGTGTGTGTGTGGAGCTCATGGACAAAATAGAGAAACCAATCAAGCAATGTGAGATCTCTTGCACAGCAGTTGTAAAATGTATGTGTACTGTATTATATAAAAGTTGTAAAATGCATAAGTAGAGTAGTATGTATAAGTAGGTAAAATGCATAAGTACTGTGTTATGTAGAAGTTGTAAGAAGTATAAGTAGGAAAATGTATAAGTAGAGTGATATAGTATAAGATAAGCAAGTAAAATTTATAAGTAGGTAGAATGTATAAGTATTGTACTATGTCAAAGTTGTGAGATGTGTGAACACAGGGGTATTTTAAAAAATAAGATGCTTCTGTGTAATCATATTGATTCGTTGATCAGAAGGCATGAATTTCCACAGGTACTCATTTTGTGTCTTTGTTTATTGGTCACAGGGAAGATACTTTCCTACTTTTTTCTTTTCCCTTTCTCCTTTTTCTTTTTTTAGTTTTGCTTATTTGTTTGTGGGTTTGGCTTTTTTCCACTGTCCTTGAAGATAATTTTTACTGCTACAGTTGATGGGTGACATCAGCTACAGGACCAACAAACAAACTGTTGTACATTTTGCCTGTCCCAAGATTCTCTATGGAATCTTTTGCAGTTGAAGGATAGAAATAGGCACTTCCTTGGGCCTGATTTTTCTGATCTTAATGTAGAAACCTAAAACAGATCAGATTAATTGTTCCAGAATGCTTATTTTATTTCTTTGATTCTAAAGGAGATTCTTGATGACTGTTTAAAATATAAATATATCCCCTACAGTCACCTGAACTTACAAATAATGAATGTAGAAATATTCTTTAACTTTATGTAGTCTTTCAATTGCAATGGACTATTAGAATTTACATGTCCTGCTCAGGACAAGTTAATCACTTGTATGGTTTGTCTCAGTCTTTCTGATAGATATAGTACTACACATATGTAGTACCAGGACAGCTGTCAAGAAGAAATTTGTTAATTTAATGAGGGGAGCATGGCAGACATAATTTAAGTGAGGTTTTTGATAATTTCAGAAGCTGGGATGGATTAGCAGTCCTATGTAAATGGGACTTGAAACTGACTGAACTATTCCACACTGAGGGGAATGTAAACGGTTTGACTGATTGGCAGCCCTCAGTGAGCAGACATACACCAAGATGGAGCCCAACAATGAACTGATGCTGACTAATAGGGAACAATTAAAATGCCAGTGTTGATCCAGAGAGGCTCTGCTTGCAGAAAGATATTGAACTTAGGCTCAATAAGAGGAGTTCTTATAATTTCCCTATTCATATTTCTGGGGAAGCTGTACCTGGAATAAAACTTCTCCCCCCTGCCCAGGCTGATATAAGAATGATGTTGAATGTCCAGACTCAGTTACTGTGGTAGTTAAGAACCTGAGCATGTGATGTTAAAGAAGAGGGTTACTTAGCTCAGTGAGCAGAGGCTAGGGGACAATGCAAAACCTACATAAATCTTCTTGAAGAAACAAAATGATGAAGCCAAGCTGTTCTTGTTATTGACAAGCAAAACAGAAATGGGCAATTTTTGTGGTTTGTGTGGTTTACACTGGGCATTAGGAAACAAAAAACTCTTCCATGGCAAGTGAGTGCAGAAGTGCTGGGAAGATTAGCTAGGGAGATTGTGGAGATGCACATCAGTCAAGGTTTTCAAGTCCTGGCTAGAAAGTCTTGACTGGCTAGAAAGTCATAAGTACTCATCTAAACAGTCTAGTAAAAATTGGAGTCTTAGACATTTCCCTGGGCAAACTGATCTTGAATGGCAATCACTGGTGACAGTACTCTTTCAGGCAGAAAGTAGGACTCAGATATCCTGAAGCTCCTTTCTGTGATCATTTATATGCGTCTATTATTTTAGGATTCTTTTATTTGTTGTTACTTTTTTGTAAAACTATTACTCATTTAAATGTAACATTTCACCATAAATAGTTGTCCCTTCACCTTCATGTATAAAACATATGGTGTTCCTCATAAGGGGAGAAAGAGCACAAGAGAGAATTAAAGGTAGAATATACAAGTCCTTCACAGGTTGAAAAACTATTCTATATATTATTTTTTGGAAGAAAAACAACAGAGCACAGGTGACAGAAAAACGTTGTCCAAAGGAACTCCAGTTTTATTAGACTGATACCAGAATAACTGAGCAGTTATTTAGGAATTTTTACAAAAAAATAATGAAAATTAAAAATTACTGTTAATGCTTTCAGAAATATATAATGAAAATTAAGCCTCACCAAGTACCTTTTTTTCCTATTTATTTGTTCCTGGACAGATTATAAAGGTGTATAATAAAGTGTGATAACATAAAATGCATCTAATTAGGAATATATTGTAATTTTACATATAGCTATTCAATTGAGTTAATCAGTACTTTCAGGTTAAAAATAGCCTTGCTGACAGATCTCCAAATGCAGTTGGAGCAGTAAACTGCTCTTTTCTCTTTCCCAATGCTTTCACTGCTACCCAGTTTATAAAATGTCTCTGCAATAAAATTTTCATGTGACACACATTTATAGGCCAGTAAATAAAAAACAGTTATAAATTTTATGGAGTGATCCAAACTATTCCAATAAATGAGCAGTGTTGAGCCAAACATATTTTAGTAGAAGAATTTTAATATAATAACACTTTTGGTGGAAAGAACATAAACAATGTTTTTAGGACAGGGAACTTCAGGCAAAGTTAACAACAACTCCGAGAATAATTTGAGGGTGGTAATAAATGGCCATTTTGCCACAAATTCTATGTTCAGTGTTGTAGCTGGTTTAAAGGTTACTGTAGTCCTTCAGAGAATAATTTTTTTTTTTAATTGAGAGGAAGAGAATTGGAAAGCTTGTTTCTACAATGTTGTGTCTGATTCAGATGACAAAACTTCAAGAAGAAGTATAGAAGACAGTCAACAGAAGAAACATAAGAAGTATTTAAAGACCGGGAGAAGGCCTTAGCTGTGAGACTTGAAGGCTTCAGTCTGGTCACTTTGTGAAAAAGAAGTATGGGAAACATAATTTGGTCACTAGGCACAATGTATAAACAATCACAATCCTTTTTTAAGTCTTGCAGATAAAAGATTATTGAATTGATTATTGAATTTAAGGTTAGATAAAATTAAGCTTTAAATAAGATATGACTTCCTAGCAGTGAAGATAATTAAACATTGAAACCTTCACTACAGGTGATAGTGAATAAGCCAAGAACTGGAATTTAAAATGAGATCAGATAGCTTTCAAGAAACATAATTTTGATTTTTGGAATCATTCTGCAATATTCTTTCACAGAAGGTAACTTTTGATGATCACAGATTTACTTTTGACACTAATGTTTGAACATAGGTTTGCATATGAAGTGAATAGAATGTCATAATGAAATACATTGAAAAGGCATTAGGACACCAATATTTAACTGCATGCAGTGCTCTCTTCTAATCTGATCCAAGAAGAAAGTGTCTACTGCTATTACATCTAAAATCTATTTAGTTAGCTTAGTATCCTATCCTTAAGTGGAAAAGCATGATTTTATTTTTTATGAGAGCTTGTTTATAAGCTGAGCAGGTTTATAAATTCCTCAAAGAATGGAAGTTCTATACAGCTAAAGTACATGATATGTGTGTTCTGTAACAGTAAGAAAATAGAGGTCAGTGACTAAATATGTCACTGTTGCAACTCTTCTGATTCATTCAATAACAATTACTATTTTATGAAGTTTAGCTCATTAGAGGAAGTATGCTTTCTTTGACCTTCTTTTTCTGGCTAACATACCTGTAAAAACCCTACTTATTATTCTTTGCATTCTTTTCCAAGTTCAGCTCCAGATACACCTTTGCCTTCGAGACCTAATCCCTCACAACCAGGCAGTGTCCCTATAGTCTTCCCTGGGCACCTGCCCCTCTTCCACTGCCTGTGCAATTCCCTCTGCCCCTTAGCTTAGACAGCAGGTCTTGATTCAGCCATGCTGGTCTTTTGCCTTCCTTTCATGATTGCTTACCCCTGGGGACCTAGAGCTCATATGCTCTACAGAAAGTTCAGCCAATATGAGAGGTGTGTCTTCAGGAAATTAAGTTGTTCAATTCTTCTTTATTAATCTAGCAAATGTAATCTTTCATCCACCATGGATTTGATCTAAGGACATTTTTGTGTTGTGTATTTTGTCCCATTTTTTATCTCCTACATTTTTTTTTTCTTAAACAATGAAACATGGAGCAAAGTTACCTCCAGAGGCTGTGACAAAATCTAGACAATCTGAAATACAAATTTTCTTGACTTTCAGCTTTGAATTCTTATGTATATATTTTTGGTCCTTATTTGTATTAGACTCTTTTCAGTGTAAATCTCAACTGATTTTGCTTTCACTTTTGAGAAGGTAGATAACCATCAAGAATATTCATTCTTCTCAATTTGTACTTTTGGCAAGCAGGATGAATTGTTTTTGATGACCCACAGTAAATGTGGGTGGAATTTTACCCCGTTACAAGTTTCTAGAAGTTAAGATGCTCAGGGCATGATAACGATCTCAATTCCCTGTGAGTGATGGAGAGACCCAAGTGATGCTCCAGGTTCATTCAAATCAAGGTGATTGTTTTATTCTTTTAGTCATATTTTCAAACCTGAAATGTCCTGAAGATGGCTTTACATTCTCGCAAGCTTAAAATACATCCACAAAGACACTGAGTTCATTGTCTTTTATGGAGATAGAACTTTTGACACACTGACATTTGCTGAATAGCACATTTTAATTTTAAGTCATACACTTATTCTATAACTGAATTAAATCTGAAGTAATATATCTGGCAGGCTGCCCAGGCTTTCTGATTATTGATAAACATTAGACTTTAGCTAGATTGGTTTTCCTTCCCATAAGCTGGTAGCTTTATTACTGAAATCTTAATTCAGAGGAAAAGACAGCATACTAAAAATCATATAAGCAACTTTGCATTGACAGAGAACAGTAGGACAAACAAAATGGGTACAAGGAAAAAAGGAATTAAAAATAAGAATGGTAGTAGTTTTCAGAGTAAATATAATACACATCTGGGGGTTTTTAGTTGGCTTTAGTTTTTAAGAATTTTGAGGTCAGATCTGTGAAAGGAAGATGGACAACAGAATGTTAGCTTAGGCAATAATTGGTAAAAAGTGCTGTGTGAAGCTAAGAAAGCACAGAACTTTTATGTGCTAATGTGAGATCTTAATTGCATATGTAGCAAGTAAATATTTGATAAATGTAAATATTTTGGGAGAATAGTCTTGCTGTTAATAAATGCCCCGTATTGTGTAACTAAAGTTGACTGTCCCACAGATTATGTATTTTTGTCTTAACTTAGGTCAAAGTTTCAGTGATCTGAAGATTTTAAAATTACTAACTGATTAGGTGACAATTTCTACTTTATTTCTTATGCAATGTATCCTAGTAAATGGCTCAGATAATAATCCATTATTCTTACTATCAAAGGTTAATGAATTAGCAAAAAATATCTTGACTCTGAATACTGGTATCAAAATTATTCAGTAAAGAAAAAATCATAGGAAGTGATGATAATAATGAATAAAGTTTTTCCATGGCCATTAAAAGATAAACTAATTTTTATACATATGAGCAGAAGATATACTGAAATATAAACCTAATAACAAAAAAAGGTATGAAAATAATCTAGATTATCCTAGATTTACAAAAATTGTTTCAGGGAGGAGAAAAAAAGCTATATGCTTCAGTGAAACTATTTGGTTGAATGTACAGACTAAACACAGGTATGATGCAAATAAAGTGATTAGAATCAACTACCAGTATGCTGTGTGGTAGGTCAGATTCATCTTATCCTTTTCAGCAAAATATAATCATATGAAGATGACTTCCTGAGCTAATTGCTGCTCAGGGAAATGATTCATGTTTTTCTTTAAGGGTTCATAAAAAGCCATGAAGATAAAATGTGAGGCCATTTTTCAAGGAGCCAGTCTTCTGCCCAGCTCAGTCTAGATGTTGAGCACTTCTGGAAACCATGTATGAGTCATAAGGTTTTGATCATCTTTATCCTAGTTTTGATGTGTATTTGGCATCCTGAGATTTGAATGTATTTTGTAATGGTGGCATATACTGTGTGTACTTCACATATAAACCAGTATCATGGCTGGGTAAGGGAAACCTAGAAAGAGATTTAGTATTTTGGTGATTATAGTTCTGTATACTTAAGTTTTACAAGTTACTGTGGGAGACTCTGGGACTGGCTTTAACATACTATTCTCAGCACAGTCAAGCTATAATTCTCAATTTTGCCAGTTGAGGCTGTGTTTGCAATCTAAACTCCATGTTTTGTAGTTGCCTTTCTAAAGGAATCCAAATCAAATTAGGTGTCTCCTGCATAGATGTTGGTATCTCATTTCCCTTTAATGAAACAATTTCTCTTGCTGTGTTAGGAAGCCTCTTCTAAACTTCCATCAGCCTTCTAAAGGACAAAGAAATTTTCTTAAAAGAAAATATAAGGTAGAGTGTTTTTCCCCAAACATTTTTTAAAAAAATATTGCATATACATTCTGAAGCATTATACTAGCATGTGTGATCTTTAATTCTTCCATAATGTTAAAGATGTATCTCAGAAACTGTAGGAAACAGAATTATTTTGATTTAGATAAAAACCCAGAAAATAATTTACAGACCTAGATTTCAACTTCACAGTTGCTCACATTTTGTCAAGAAATTTTGATTAGCAAATCTATTGTTGTCATGGTCTTGTTGAATGAAGAATGTGTTCACTACCCAGTGAAATGGAGTTTTTGTCTAGGTATTAGTGAAAGAGTATACACAGATGTCTGGGTTACAGAGAAGGGGGAGAAGTTTAGTGCTGTGTGGTTTTGTCCCTCCCTTACTGGAAGGTGAGGGGGAAGGGCAGTGGCTTATTTGGAGTTTAATTTCCTTCTGGTGTTAAAACCAGCATGTCTGATTTGAGCCCAATGTGGGTCTCAAGAGAGAGGCTGGGATAAAAATTTTGATCAAAGCATTTGTGCATCAGGTACAGAACATTTGTTTCACATCATTGGACTGATCTAATTACCTTGTGTCAGAAGGAGAAGTTCTGAAGAGTCATAATATACACAGATAAATTGAAGCCATCTCATGACTCAGTAAAGACTGTCACTAGTTTAAACAAACTGCCCTATACATTCATGTGCTTTGTGCATTCTATGACTTGTGATAAACTGTGAAAATAACTCACTTCTAAAATGCCCAATTATACATATGTAATGCAAATTATACGCGAGTGACACATAAAACAATATTGGCAAAGTTTCATGAAAACAGGGTGATAAGCACTTGCAGCAATATACATATAAAATGAGACAGAATGGGGCAGATCTAGAGGTGTAGATAACAAGGGCTCCAGCTTTCAGTCTTGAAAGAAAGATTTGTTCACTTAAAAAATGTAATATTTTAAAAGCAGCATTGTCTTGTGTGATGAATTTGCAAACTCTGTCATTTAGGAGGGATGGAGAAAGGAACTATATTGGAGAACTTCATGTAGTACTGTGTCCTGTGGAGCAGAGATCGGTGTGAAGAAGTAGTTCTGGCAGGGGTGAAGAGTTATGACTGGCAGCAAAACCTTTCTATGGAATACAGTTCTGCAGGAATTTCTCCATAAAGGGTCCTTTCCAAAAGGAACAGTCCTTCAGGAACAGATTTATCCATGGGTACCCCATGGGCCTCATTTCCTGACAGAAAACTTGCCCCTGCATAGGCTTTCCATGAGCCTCCTTGTGGATGTCTGCTCTGGTAGGACTATTCATGGACTACAGGAAAACAGCCTGCTTCACCATGGTCTTCTTGGGCTTGAGAGGAATGTTTGTTTTTATGCCTAGAGCACCTTCTCCCCTCCTTCACTGACCCAAGTTTCTGCTGGGCTGTTTCTCTCAGGTTTTTTTAATTTTCTTGCACAGCTACTGCACAGTGGTTTTTTACCCTTTCTTAGATATGTTATCAGAAATGTAACATCAGCATTGCTGGTGGGATCAGCTTTGGCCAGCGGTGCTTCTGTTTTGGAGCCAGCTGGAGTGGTCTGTGACCAAGCATGGGGGTATCTCATAGTCTCTTCTCACGCAGGACATTCCTGCAGCCTCCTGCTACCAAAACCTTGCCATATAAACCCAGTACATGACTGATATAGATGGGTTTTTTTAATGATGAATATCAGTAATCTACTCTGAATAAAATCAAGATGTGAAGAATAATAGAGTACTAAGAAGCAAAAGTATTTAGAAGTTCCTCTACTTCGCTGCATTCTTCACAGTCCAGTTCCTCATAAAAGATAAAGAAATCTGAAAAGATTTGCACAGTCTGGCTCAGTTCTGCTGTCATTGAGCTCATTTCTACAACTTGCTCAGGCTTGTGCATGTTGTGTTGAAGAAATCTGGGATCAGTGGGAAAGTTTTACTTTGCTTCCCTTGCATAAAGCTCCCAAGACTCTCTTTGTTCAGACAAAACCTAAGGAGTGAAAAGCTTTTATAAATTCCCATGGTTCAGCTTTTGGTATGAATTTACTGGAGAAATGCATTATATCAGAAATTATCTTCAGAGCAGAACTGTAGTTTCAAAAATATATATTAAACAAATGCTGTTAAGAAACAATAGAGCCCAGTTATTCCAGTGTTATGGCTTATTCCTATATCAGATAGTTACTACAATAAAACACGATACATTTTTAGACATTGCGTGGGTAAATATCAAAACTGTAATAGAGAAGCTGTACAAAAAGCAGTTTTGGAAAATGTGGTTACACCTTGGTCAAGAAGAAGAGAGATGTTGCAAAAGATTTCAGATTAACTGGGAGGAAAAAAAGGAGGAAAAACATTAAAAAGAGAGACATTAATGAAATAACTGGATCAGAGATTGAAAGATATAATTAATAGACAGTATGATTCAGTCAAAGATTCAGGGATCACTTGTAGCTAACATTCCAAGAAAGGGAAAAGTTTGCAAGGTCACCTATACCCAGGGAGCTGCATTTTGACTGGAATCGATGCACAGAAGGCTTACAAAATAATAAGGATAATGGAGAGTTATCTTGATGGAAGAAATAAAAGCTTTGGCTCATTAAACCTGGAAAATTAAGGTCCAATTCTTATATGACTGTTCAATCTAAATATATTGTGTGGGGGGTGATGTCTGGAAAATCAGAAAAGATAAACACTAGGAAGATAAGTGAATTATTTAAAACTACAATTAATAAGAACAAATCTGTATCAACTGGCCATGAATAAACTTAGAATAAATATTAAATGCCTTATTTACTATCAGAGTAGTTATGGAAGTTTTCCAATGGATGAAGATTTCTTCAGCTATTGTTAAGAAGCCTCCTTAATTTATAAATTGCACTGTATAATATGCTTGCCCAGGAAAGCAGAGGACTACAGCCAGCATCTCAGGAAGACTTCTTCAGTTCAACATCCCAACCTCTTGACAGGAGAGCAGTTTACAGTACTGAAAGCTCACTCCCACTCCCAGCATATAGTAAAAAGTAGGGACTTCACCCTCTTTCCCAATGCATGTATACATCTCTCTGGAGCCAGTAAATAGTGTGCACCACAAGTGCTGTTAATACATTCATAATATTCCTGCCTGAATTAATGACTAAGACTCATTTTTCTTTGCATCTTTTATAGCTGAACTATCATGTTACACAGTAGGTAAGCTGCCTTTAACTTGGTGTAGCCTATGTTTTTCTTCTGCAGCTCTGTGTAAAACCTAGCATATGCTTGTTACAAATTTCAAAAATTCAATGAAGAATTAACAAATTCACAGTCTATATGCAAAATATGAAGTAAAATTAAAATCACATGTTAGTCCACTGTAATTGACTTGTAAGTCTATTGTGGAAAACCCATAATATTACTGCCAGTACTAGAAAATAATTTTGTGTTTTATGGATCCATAGTTGGTTCTCAAATTCTACATACATTCCTAAAAATGGGATGAAATTTCACAACTTGAAAAATTGGATTCTGCACCTAGGACAAAGAAATTATGTGCCCAGGGTTTCATCCTATTGAAATGAATGTACAAAGTTTGTAACAAGCAAAAAAAAAAAAAAGATATTCATAAGCATTGCAAAGGCAAGATAGCATCACAGAAGTGCAATAACTCAGGGATGACTGAATGATTAGAATCAGGTTTACTTATCATACAGTAATATATTTAACTTTAATACTGGAGCAAGTCCAGAGTAGCACTATGAAGTTTTAAGTGCACTGAAACCCCTCCCCTATGGAGACAGGCTAAGAAAGATGGGGTGCTTCAGCCTGGAGAAGAGAAGGTTCTGTAGAAACCTTTATAGCATCTTCCAGTATCTGAAGGGGGACCTACACGGAAGCCAGAGAGGGACTCTTCATCAGGAACTGTAGTGACAGGACAAGGAGTAATGGTACAATCTGAATCAGGGGAAATTTAGGTTAGGTATTAGGAAGAAGGTCTTTATTGTGAGGGTGATGAGATACTGGAACATGTTGCTCAGGGAGGTTGTGGGTTCCCCGACCCTCTCAGTAGGGTCTACTTATCCAGGTAGGATAAGGCCTTGAGCAACCTGGTCTAGTGGGAGGTGTCCTTGTTCATGGCAGGGGAGTTGGGCCTACATGCTCTTTAAGGTCGGTTCCAACCCCTTAGTATTCTATGATTCATTCTATATATACTTGGAATTTTTTTTTTTGAAGTAAGTATCAGCTTAGGTTTCATGAGCTGATTTAGATTTATCAGGCAAACTCTTTTGATGTTTTTTTTTTTAATCTTCAAGGGGTATTTTCTGCTACTCTAGAAGTTGCAGAATTTCAGGAGACTTTTCTTATGCAGTAAATACTAATACAGAAAGAGAGAAACTAAATACTACAAATCCTTGTGCTTTTCAGTACAAAACCACACAGTCTAGCTTTAGGGTAGAGGAGACTTGGCAAATAGTATTTTTTTTAGTTCTTGGCAGAAGCGATCATGACCTTGGGGCAGATGTTTATTTGCCATACCTGAGCATCCCTAGCCATCGAATAAGAGATTCTGTTTATCCCCTTTTCTGCAATCATGAAGACTAAATTCCAGATAAAGCACTGCATGAGGGTATACAGTATGACAAATCATGCATGAGTTTTGTTGCTTGGGGCCTTGATTATTTATATATTTGCATATTCTTTTTTTCTTGGTCTTTGTTATAGTAGTCTAAATATTTACATTTTCTTTTTCATTCTAAGGAATTTTCAGCAGAACTGAAAAATGGCAGAAGAGCCATTATAAAAGGCAATGAAAGACATTTCATTGTAGGCAAGTAGAAATGTTATCACCACAGTAACATAATAAAGAAAATAATCCTTTACTAGCCCTAACAAACAACTTTTAATATAACCAAACACTTGATTATACATTCACTGAGATTCTCCTGTTTGTTCAACAACTAACTTGCAATGGCATGTGGATTATATTTAAAGCTGTGTCATAGCTTAGCAAGCATAGTCCCGGAAGGGACGTCCTTGCTAAGGGGTGCTTACAGTTTCCTCTGGGAACTGATAGAACCTATCAGCTGGCCAGTTTGAATATGGACAATTCTCTAAGCCACTTAAAGTTGTGACCACCTCTGTTATCCACATTTAAGAATAGGCAAACTTCCCCTCCAAGCTCTCTCTCGTTTCCGGCGCTGGCACAGGTGGCTGCGGGCCCCGAGTGGGGGCCAGCGGGCCCAGCCAGGCCCTGCTTGGGCCAGGCCGGGCCACGGCCATCCTGGAGCCGATGGACCTGTTCCAGCCGTGGAACCCCCCCCCCCGCCTTGCCGTGGGCAGCCGGAGCGGCTCGGCTCTCCCCCCTCTCCACTGCGATAAGAAAAATTCAACATTCCAGCTGCAAAGCTGCAAGGCCGAGGTGAGAGTAACCCTTTTATTGCTGTGAAGAGCTGAAAACCTGAGGGAAGAGAGAGAGGAGATGCTTAAAGCTGAAATTCTGTTGTGAAGCTATGATATATCAGAGTATCCCATTGTCATTTCATGAAGATCTGGGGGGTGGAGTGTTCAACTCGTAAGCAAAAGCACCTGCGCTGAGATAGGCAGATGCTGACGCAGCTGTAATTTCATGAGAAGTTTGGACAGGGAGAGATGAACCAGATGAGGACTTTTGCTCCAAATGGAAAAGGAGAAAACCTCAGTCCCTAGAGATGCTCCCAGAGATAGTCCTAAAGATGAAGATGATGAAGACCCTTTGCTCCCAGGGAAGGAGAAGGGCCTCTGTTTTTGTTTCTGAACGGCTCAACCTTAAAATTGTACCCCAAAAAACTTCAAGAGTGGACCCTCGAAAGCAGTTGCGGGAAAAGCTGCAAGTCGGGGGAAAGGACTCACACGCAGGCAGAGAGACTCCTTTTCCTAAATGGACTGAACAATATTTGGAAGTGGGCGGCTGTCTCGTTGTGATACTGTTTTCATAGCATGAGCAAGAAGAGACTTCTCTTTCTAAATGGACTGAACAAGGTTATTATGGAAGTGGTAAACAGACTGAACATCTTAAGGGTTGTCTTTTCACATTGTCAGTGGGAGAAGGGAGGAAGGTGGGGGGAGGAGGAGAGTTCTGAAGGTGGTATAATTTTTTTTTTCCTTCTTCTTTTAGGTCTGTTAATAAACTTCTTTATATTCTTTCAAGTTTGGTGCCTGCTTTGCATTTCTCCTAATTCTTATCTCACAGCAGATAAACAGTAATGAGTATTTTGGACCAAACCACTACACTAAATTGGTGTTTCCGCCCGGTTACAAACCGAACCCGCGACAAGCTGGCAAGCTGTCTCCTGTGCAAATTACAAATGGAGTTGCCACAGGAACATTTGAAAATGTGGTGTGAAGAATATACCACAAAAAATAGGCATTATGATAATTGTACTGTGTTGTCATGTTTTGAGCCATCACTCTTTGATTTGACCAAATTTTCTTCTGAAGGCAAATTTTAAAAACCTCAATAATCAAAAAATGAAGCAATTTTCTCCTTTTAAGATTTTAAAGAGTAATTCAGTAAAACCTTTTTTTCTTTTTCTAAACTTTGGTTATATAATTTTATTTTCAATTTTTATTATACCTCAACTTTAACTGGCCTCACAAACTTCTGAATACTGCTACAGACACTAAAAATTCAAATACAGCAAAAGTAGTAAATTTCTTGCTTTACAAGAGGAACACTAAAGGTATTTTCATATATATAGATACATTATTTTTTTTTTTCTTTTTGGTGTCAGAATTGTGCTTTCAAAGAAAATCCTTCAACTGACTCCACTCGCCATGGTTGAAATTAAAAGAGGCACCAAAAAGTACTCTTGATTCCAGCTGCTAAAGGACATTCAATCCTTTTGGGATCAGACCAAAGCTACCACGAAATTACTGTTATTAAATGCCTGTGTCAGCCTGCAGCACCACCAAAATTGCCTCAAAACACAAAATTGTCCACAGCCAGCAAGACTTTGTCACTGGTTAGCCATTCTCAGAATATGTCACTCTGAACAAGAGTACAATGCTCTGATAGAACTTTTCCCTTTTCCTCCTTGCAGAAGAGCAGAATAGCTATCTGTTTCTTTGTCAGGATTAATACAATCATTTCAAATTCTTGTGTGAAGTAATTTGAAGAAGTACAGGAAACTACTTTTCTACTTTATTAAAAAAATTGAATTATTTCAGAAATTTTTTTCCAAAGATTCAAGAACATTGCTAAAAATATGATGGTTGTGCTGTATTTCAATTCATAGGGTCTTAGTGTACTGACCCATATATTGGGTTTTCAATTTATTTCTGTTCAGTTACAGCATTTTGCTGGCATTTCTAAGACACAGAGTTAAGTGTAATCTTGCCTTCACACCTTAGTGTTGGAGCCAGAACTTCCTTTACTCTGCAATACTACTCTTAGAGTTGGTGCGTATGACTTGCCTTTAAGAAAAAGCAAAACTCTTTTTCTTTTGAAGTGCTGGTACTGGCTGCCAATTAGCAAATTTTATCCTTGTTGACCAATAGGTAACTGATTGTAGTTCTTCCCAGTAACAGAAATCTTCTTCTCTCTAAGAGGACCTGTATTCATGTTCTCCACTTCCCAAGAACATATCCAAATTATCCATATATTGTAGTCAGGAAGTAATTTGTAAGTGATACTGGACAACTTCTGTCTGTCAGCCTTTTGTGGCCAGTGTTCTGCGTTTTGAGGTTTTTTAAATTTTCTGATGCTACGTATGGGTAAGTTTAAGATACCAGTTTTCAACTTCATTTCTTAACATTCTTTGGGCCTGTTTGTGAAATATAGTGATATTTAAGATGCTAATGTTTGTTCTTAGCTTTATTGTTCTTGGGTGGGATAGAGGAGTAACTTTTCTTCATTTAACTTGTATGGTGTTATGATTTGGATTTGTCAAGAAACAGTGTTGATAGCACAAGGATGTTTTCATTATTTAATTATTTACTGCTTATAGGGTATCACAGCCTTTCCTACTTCTCATGTTGCCCCACCACTGTGCATGCCAGGGGTGCACAAGGATTTTAGAGGAAACACATCTGTGACAGGTGACACAAACTGAAGCTGGGGGAAGAAGGAGGAAGGGAGGATGTTTGGAGTGATGGCGTTTTCTTTCCAACTAGCCGTTACACATGATGGAACCTGGCTTTCCTGCTTGCCCATGAGAAGAGGCGAATAAATTCCTTGGTTTATTTTGCTTCATACACAGCTTTTAGTAATTTCTTAAACTGGCTTTACCTCTGCCCATGAGTTTTTTCACTTTCACCCTTTGGATTCTCTCCCCTATCCCACTTGGGGAAGCGAGCAAGTGTCTGTGTGGTGCTGAGCTTCCCATCAGGACTAAACCACGTTAGGCAGTTGTGTTCCTTAGTGTTCAATAAAGAGGTTTGCTGTAGAATATCCAGCATGACTTTCAGTTGGTTTGGGTTTGATTTTTTTTTTTTGGTGTTTTGAGCACAGCTATCAAGGGAAGCACAAAATTGCAACTGCAGGAACAGATGGTCACATGATGAAAAGTAGTTACTGAAACCTAATATAATACCGAGTACATTTTAAATGTAAGTCCTGATTGTGTTAAACAGTGGTGCCAGCTGTTTCAGCCTGCAGACTGCACTTATTGGTGTACCCTGGGAATCAGCAGGTGCTGCTTGCTCTGCTAGTATCAAATTATGAACAGAAAGTTTTAAATGGACATTTCAGCTGTCTATCGCTCTGGGACTAGCAGTATATGAGAAAATGAAATATGAAAACCTGAAGCAGGAGATATGTTAATGGAAAGTTTTAGTTTTACTAAATTAAAATAAGAATTTGGAGTTCAATTCCTTTCCCATTCATTTTTTCCCAACCTTTTCTACTACACATTTATCTGTGCATATTTTTATATGTAAATATGAACACTTTTTACAATAATCAAATGTAAATCTCTAAATATAGGCTGCTATTTTTTTCCATAAAATCCACAGTCACCACTGCCACTGTTGTACAAATTCTGTTATGGTGGGTTGACTCTGTCTGGATGCCAGGTAACCACCAAGCTGCTCTATCACTCCCCTCCACAACTGGATAAGGGAGAGAAAATGTAATGAAAGGTTCATGAGTTGAGATAAGGACAGGGAGAAATCACAAACTGATTACAATCAAGGGCAAAACAGACTTTAATTGAATTTATTACTGGTCAGAATCAGAGCAGATTTAAAGCACCTTCTCCCCACCTCTCCCTCCTTCTTGGGCTCCACCTCCTCCCCTCCAGCAGTGTAAGGAGACAGAGAAGGGGGGTTATGGTCAGTTCATCACAGGTTGTTTCTGCCATTGCCTAGGGAGAAGAGTATTTCCTCTGCTTCAGTGTAGGGTTCCTCCCATGGGAGACAGTTCTCCATTAACTTCTCCAATGTGAGTTCTCTCCACAGGCTACAGTTCACAAACTGCTGCAATGTGGGTCACATTTCCACAGGATGCAGTCCTTCCAAAACAGCCTGCTCCAGCATAGGTCCCCCAGGGGATCACACATCCTACTAAGAAATCTGCTTCAGCGTGGGCTCCCCTCCCAACAGGTCTGCAGGTCCCTGCCTGAAGCCTGTTCCAACGCAGGCTTACCCATGGGGTCACAGCCTTCTTTTGGGCATCCACCTGCTCTGGTGTGGGTCTCCTGCATGGCTGAAGGTGATCTCTGCATCCCTGTGGACCTCCATGGGCTGTGGGGGCACAGCTGTTTCACCATCGGCTGCAGGGTAATCTCAGCTCCAGCACCTGGAGCACCTCCCTCTCCACTGACCTTGGTGTCTGTGGAGCTGTTCATCTCACATATTCTCACCTTGCTCTTCTCTGAGAACAATTACTTCTGCACTGTATCTTTTGTTTTTCTCCTTAAATATGTGTCTTGGTGCCAGCCAGGACAAGCTTCTATTTTGTGGTAGTCAGAAAGGGGCATGGCCAGGACCTGGAGTTTATTTTATACAACCTCTCATCATTTTCCAGAGGTGGGGAAAGGTCTCCCTTCTGGGTCACACAGTGTGGCAGAGGGAACAGTCAGGCATTGTCAGGGGTTTTCCATGGGGAATAAGCAATAGCGTGTGAATCTTTCACCTCTTTTCTTGTAGACTCTATCATTAGCATTGTTGCTGTTACTGTTCATTGTCTTATTTCATTATGTTTTCAGCAAACTGCTTTTGTGTCAACCAGTGATTTTTATCTTTTGTGCCTCCAATTTTTCTCTTCAGCCCACTGCTGCAGGAGGGTGAGCAGGAGGCAGAATGATTCAGTGGCACACGGTTTGGAGTGTTTCAGTGGGGAAAAAAACCTGAGGAATATGTTTCCTAAACCATGACAATATTTTATCACAGAGGTACCTCTGCCATCTCTGATTGGCTCAGCCTTGGACAGTAAAGGATTTGTCATGGAACCAGCTGGCATTGGCTCTGTCAAAGAGAAAGCTTCTGGCAGCTTCTCACAGAAGCCACCCCTGTAGCACCACGCCCACTACCAAAACCTGGCCACACAAACCAAATATATTCTACCTCTCAACCACACAAAAAACCCCAAGACCATGACTTAGGATAAACATGACTCAGCAAAACCCAAAGCATCCGTGTGTTACCAACCTTTTTATCATCCTGAATCCAAAACATAGTGCTGTATCTCCTACTTAGAAGAAATTAATTTTATCCCAGCCGAAACCAGGACAATGGTAAAAAGAAAATCTGTATTGTCTTAGTCTGATCTAATTTTCACACATTTTAATGTATGTTAATACACCAAGGTATAGTAAAAACCACACAGGAGCTACTCAGGAGCATGACAGAATGTAAATAACTGTATTAGGCCAAACAGGGGAAAATAATAAATAAATAAATCCAAAACATCCCAAAACCCCACCAAATTTTCTCGTTGAGGAGGGTATTCGTCACTGAAACTAACAATTCAAGTTGATTCTAAACAACAGTGTTGAAACTTTATTTTGTCTTTTTTAACTGTATCTTATATAGCTCAATTCTTTTTTCTTAGGAATCACGAAGAATTCACTAGAATATAAGGAGAGGAATCAAACCTTCAAACTTCTGTCTTAATGAATTTTACAGAATAGTAATGCACTTTTCAGTGAAAGATAAAATTTTATGTATGTGCCTCTTTTCGAAGAAATATGGATTTCTTAAATGTCCTATGGAATGGCTGCTTTTATCCAGGAAAACAAAATAAAAATTGTATCTATGGACCTTACAGTTTCACAGTGACCACTTTTGGAACGCATAGGGAAAAAAATCCCAGAATACAAATTCAACTCATTCTCAGTCATTGTTTAAGCAGCTTGCTTAGTGTCATAACAATTTTGTCTCATTCTTTATGACTTCACTGCTCCTGTCAATCACATTTAAGCACACTACAATAGTGTGAGCTTTTATTTTTAGAACCTTCATGCCCTGAAGTAGTGTATGCTCCAAATATTGCATGCAATTCCCTGGTGACATTGTTCTGAGAATCTAAAAAATAGATTAACCTTGGATTCATCTGGAGGTGACAAGGAGGTTCTAGTAGTACTATGTGTTTCTACTTAGATCTGAGTGTTTTCTTATTTTTCTGATTGTTCTTTCAGGCACTTAAATATGAAAAAATACATTTTTGGAGGGATAGAAGATATTTTTAAATATAGACTGAATTTGACTGAAATAGGTCCAGTTAAAATAAAAATAATAAATATCTCAATACACTTTTGCTGAAGGAAATGTTCCAGAAATGTAGAAACATTGTGACACCTAAATGAGACTTTTGAAGTTGAATTAGTGTTTTTCTTGCTGTAGACATAATTAATTTAATAATAGGAAAGATGCAAAAGTGGAAAAATTTCATCACTTCCTTTATGAAAAAGAATCAGAAATGTCACTTCATTCTATCAGTGATATGTGATATCAAGACAGCATGTGTAAATATGCCTTGTAAAGATTTGTGTGTGTGCATGTTTTTATTTGTTCAAGTTATGGAAGTACATTTGGTTTGACCAGAACTATTTCCTGTCATTTGGCCATTATGCAAAAAAATACAATGTTTGCTCAACTTTATAACCAGTAAGTTTCCTGCACAATGAAAGTAAGGATTTTCTCAACAGATATCATTGACAGTCCATATTTGGAAATGTTTTATTTATTGTTTCTTTGCTTAGAATTAGCAAATGGTTAATTAAAGTCATAAAAAGAATGATTGCAGAAAAAGAGACTGACTTATTTTCTTTAAACAAAAACCATCTGTTATGCCATAAAGTTAACAGTAATACCACTTTTTCTTCTCCACACTGCAAACTATGGCTGTCATCATCCCTTTTTTTCAGGAAGAGGGCTGTCTTCCCTAAAGAAAACAACAGTCACAATCTATTTGTGGTTTGGTTGGCAAGATTCTCTATTCAAAGTTGATCCAGATTGGGCATATCAACTCTTTTAGCAGGACCAAGTGGTTTATTATAGAAGGCTCTTGAAACTTGTAGGTTTTACACAATCTGATTCCAGACTGGGGAAGTTATTGGTTTTTTACTGGTATAGATAATTCAATTTTATTTCCACTATACAAGTAATTTTCTTTTTGGAAGAAACAAAGAACAAAAAAAAGAGAACAAAAACAAACCCTGGAATATTTCTCTCTGCATATTCTAGTATGACGATCTCTGAACCATTGTTTCCTTTCATTATTTCATACTATTTATCAAGTGAAATTCTAATTGAAACATACATTTAACGTCTTTGTGAAAGTAAAGTACATGCTATAGATTGTATTAAATGCCTCTAAAATCAGTTGAAAAAGACCTAGGAATTACCATTTTCATTGACTGGTATGGCTCTATGACCTTATTTTGTCAGAATTTGTAACTAAAGCAGTATAGTTTCTAGAAAATCAAAGAAGGCTCTCTGAATATTTTTGCAACTTCTTATTTTCACTGGAAACTTTCAAATATGGTTAATTCATTTATTTTCTTCTCATTATTTTACATTTTGACTAGTTTTATCTCTGATTCATGTGTTTCATTTTGATGTCTAGATACCTGAATGAAGTTTTTGCCTAATGAGACCCTTTTCATTTTTACTGTAAATATTGTCAAATAAAACATTAATATTGAATTTTATATTATGTTCTTCCCCCTTCCCCCCTTGAATAAAAACTTGAAAGAATCCATTCTTAAATTTTAATATTTTGGGGAGTTTTAAAAATTATCCTTACTTTCTTGTTCTCATGTCAGTTTTCTTCCTTTCTTCTTCCTCCTACATTGTGAGCAAATTTAGTATAAAAGCTGAAATGGAATGCTATTATAAAATAATGTTACCATAGCAGCAAAAAGTAGTTTCAGTTTCTCACTTACAGCAGAAATAAAAGGTGAGTTGTGCAGGATTCTTATCAACTACAGAGAAGGTAATCAGATACAATCAATCTTCGTCAATAATGAATGAGCTGCTCACACAAAGACAAATCTGTGGTGGTGAAGAAACCATCCTATTATTTCCTGGAAAACTAGAAGTTGTTTGAAATAGTAACAAAGGTACTGCCAAACTTGCA
This sequence comes from Corvus kubaryi, assembly GCF_017639235.1. NCBI lineage: Eukaryota > Metazoa > Chordata > Aves > Passeriformes > Corvidae > Corvus > Corvus kubaryi. The sequence goes on along the minus strand of NW_024580667.1, from coordinate 19,070,231 downwards.
GATAAAGCATTCTTATTTGTAATGTCTTATTTTAGCAAAAAGATTATTGATGCTTTCTTGAATTTATCATTTGTATAACAAACTTGCTGTAGCACCTCGGAGGGGTATCATATTAATCATATGCTAATTTATCAATCAAGATATTGAAAGGGGTTTTTTTTGGTCTGCTGTTGACATTTTATATGTATAGCATCAGTCACTGGGGATATATTTGGAACAAAGCAACATAACAGGTTTTGGTTTTAATATACTCTAAGAAATGTTTATTCTCCTCACAGAGTTCATTTCTGAAATTCAGGTATTAAATTCCAGCCTAGAGCTATCACCCAAACAAAGATAAATAATGAGATATTATGGGGTAAGTGCAGGTACATTTTGAGTGCCATGTGAATTAAAATCAGCTTATAAATAGGTGATGAACCAGCTGTGAAAAACAGCATGTATATATATATGGATGAATATATATATTATCTATCCCTTCTGGAAGTTTCTACTGTGATTATGATGTAAAAACTATAATATGTCTTTAGCGGTCAAAGAGATCCAGTATAGAGGTGATACTTTTAATGAGTGTCAATTTTGAAGGGAATCACTGGATTTAATCTATTTGTATCAATTGCAGAAATTTGACAGTGCAGGAATTACTGTACTGGATTCCATGTGTAAAGAATTTCATCTTCGATGATCTGTGGAGTGTGAATCAGGCCCCAGTATTGTCATTAAGAAGTTTTAAACAAGTGTGTGGTGATTGAATAAACATTACTTAGAGATGAAAATGTATGTTTTTTTTGCTATATAAAGCAGAAACAAAATCATACCTTTTGTTCATAGTCCAGAAAAGGAAAGTAGATTTAATTATTCAATACCTTCATGCTAGAGTTCTCTGTAAAGGTGATGGGTTGGGTAATTATCCTCTTTGAGCTTGCTGGCAGAAAAATAATCATTCAGCCCACCATTAATTTGATTTCTAGAGATCACATATTTTCATTTGCAACTTTAACCTGTGTCATGGTTTCACCCCAGCTGGTAAACACCACAGAGCTGCTGACTGACTGCCCCACCAGCAGGATCAGGGAGAGAACTGACAGGGCAAAAGTTAGAAAAGCCATGGGCTGAGATAAAGACAGTTTAATAGGGAAAGTAAAATCCATGCACACAATCAGAGGAAAACAAGAATTAAGTCACTGCTCCCTGCAGGCATGCAGGTATTCAGACCTCTCCAGTAGAGCAGGGCCCCTTCACATGTAATGGCTATTTGGGAAGACAAACGGCATCACTCCAAACACCCCTCACTTCCTCCTTCTTCTCCCCAGTTTATACATTGAGCATGATGTCATATGGTCTGGGATATCCCTTTGGTCACTTGGGGTCACCTGTCCTGGCTGTGTCTCCTCCCAATCTCCCATGCACCAACAATTTCTGCCCCAGTGTGGCAGTATGAGAAAAGGCCTTGGCTCTGTGTTATAACAACAACAACAGCAATAACAAAAACATTTTTATATTATTAACCTTGTGTTCAGCACAAATCCAAAACACAACCCGCTACCAACCACTGTGAAAAAAATTAACTCTAACACAGCCAAAACCAACACAACTGTAATTAAATTTTTTACTTATCCCTGTCACTGGGCACTGAGGAAGAATTGCTGCTAAATAAGGGTTGCCAGAATTTAAGGATATCTCTTACAGAAAGATGTAACGAAAAACTAATTTTCCTTCATTCCATTCTACTGAGTTAGGGATGGAGTATTTTGGTACTTGTTTTGTTTCCACTTCCACTTCCACTTGGTCAAAATAGGCTATCTTAAATATGGGAACATAGGAAATGGTGGTTACAAAACCCCTCTGGGATCAAATAATCTTACTCATTTCAAACAACCCTGTCATATAATCCCATTCACATTGAAATCAATCTCCATTTTAGAACAAGAAGAGCTGATAACCCCTGATCCTTCTCCATCTCCCATTCATATTTATTTTACAGTCATGCTTTTTCCCAGAAAAAAAGAAATCACAGAAACTTGTTATTCCCAGCAACGTTAATCTTGCTTGGTAGGCAATATTCGTAGAGATACTAATTTTAACTACATAAAAACAAATCCAAAACAGTTTCATTACAGGAAGGATAGATGAAATACCTGTCTTAGAGATTCTTTCTTCATGGAAGCATGTTTCTGTGACTTTCTAGAAAGTTTTAATTGAAAAAAAAAATTAAAAATACAAATACAGTAGTGTAATGATGATGAAAATTGCAAATTCTTTGTTTTTTCCAATTCCTAGGATTCCTTAAATATGTTACTCCTCCTGTTTCTTTCGAAGTCTTGCCTCATTTTTTTTTTTCCTGTGGCAAACATGTCCTCAATTTCTAAATATGGGCTTTTAACAAAAACAACCCCAAAAACAACCCCAGCCTGTCCATTCCCTTCTCTGCCATTTTTACATGCATTCTCCCTTTCATCTTCAGAGCCACTGACTAAATCTTTGCCCTGACTTTCTCTGTACTGAACCTCTCTTTCATATCCACTCTTATCTGACATCTTCTCTCTTGGGTTATCCTCTATCTCAGCTTGTCTGACATTTCTTTCTGGATGGTTCACTGTCAGCTCAGTGTGAGTACGCTAGAGACAGAAGTGCCCATTACTTTTCCCATCTTTTTTGTATTTAACATATGCCTGGAAATCATACAGTCTCTGTCTATTCTAAGTTCTCTGCATTACATAAAAACTAACAACTATTTCTTAATTTCATTTAAGCACTAAAAAAAACTCATTAGGAAAAAAATAAAACAACATTTTCCTATATGCTGATATTTTCTAATACTCAGTATACTGCTCTAAGACAGCCCTTCAGGTATTCTAAAATGAAGATGACTAAATTTTTCTTTGCTGTTTAGCCCCATTTCATGAAATTTCTGACTCATCTCTCATTTCTGGAAGTAGCTTCTCATTATTACCTTCAAAATCCCTCACAGTTTCATTGTGTTTGCATATTAAATTGTCCTTTTTTACCATTCTACTGTTTTCTATCTAAACAATATATAAATTTTTTTTGCCTATTTTCCCAAACTGACAGTGTTTCCAGAGTATTATCCTAGCCTTTCCCATTGTTATATACCAGAAAAAAGTGGATGACCGGTCTTTCAACATGCCTCCAAGAATTAGACTTCAAACAGGTTGATATTTGTGATTTCAAATTTATTCTGGTTATATGATGTTAGTTTAATCCTTTTTTTTCCCCTACTTAAAACTATCTTGGATTGAATATTTCGAAATGCTGTCAGTCTACATTACAAAAAAGTGAGAGCTTTGTTTGTATTAATATTTTCAGCTTTCATTAGAATCACTAATTTATAACTACCTGGTAGTGCAATGTAGTAATACATGAAAAGACTTCTAATAAATTTCTGCTTCTGAAAATTCCTTTACTTCAAAGAAAAATCTAAATAGCATATTTCCTAGATATATTTTAAACTAGCTGGAAAAATGCTGTAACAGATGTACTCCTTCAACTTAAGATATCAAGTGTTACAGAGAAGAATTTTGTCTTTCACCAATTTTCAAGCCATTTTCTTGCAAAACACTCTCTATTTCTTCTGTCTGATTAGCATCTTTCGTACTGAACTGACATCACAATAATGTGATTCAACACTATGAAGGTACAATATACATACTGTAAGTTTTAAATTTTTATATCATAGCTCAGATATTCGGACTTGGATTTTTTCTTGTACCTCAAATAAGTTAACGATCCTTCTTTTAACAAAACCTGATGATTTTGAATGCTGCCATTGTTATTACATAGTTATAAAAGCAAATTTATGACAAGAAAATTTTCATATATTTACTGGGAATACACTTCCCAGTCTAGATCCACTGGCTTACTCATGCTTTTTATTTCACATTTGAATTTCCAGTCATGTTTTTGCTGATGTTTTTTACTTAGAGTAGTAGCATGATAAATAAATAACACTGGATAGTAGGAAGTACCATATCCTTCCCAAATCAGTCACTGGTAATTCCGTTATCCTTTATGTTCTCTAAATCCTCATATGTTTCCATGTTTCCTTGGAAGAGGATGGCAATAAATCCTTTATAAAATCTAATTCATCTGACCTACTGTTGTGGTTTAGCCACGCCAACAACGAAGCCCCACGTAGCCATTTGCTCACTGCCTGCCACTGGGATGGGAGAGAGAATCAGAGGGATAAAAGTGAGAAAACTCAAAGGTTGAGTTAAAGACACGTTAAGAAGTGAAAGCTGCAAAAGCACACACCAGCAAAGCAAAACAGGGAATTCTTTCACTCCTTCCCATGAGCATGGGCAGGTGTTCAGCCATCTCCCAGAAAGCTGGGCTCCATCACACACAGTGGTCACTTGGGGAAGACAAATGCTATCACTCAAAAGGCCCCCCTTCCCCTTCCCCCTTCTTCTCCCACCTCTAGATGTTGTGCATGATGCCAGATGGTGTGGGAAATCCCTCTGGTCAGTTGGGGTCAGCTGTCCTGGCTGCATCCCTTCTCATCTCCTTTTGCACTTTTGCTTTATTTTCCAACAGTATTTAGTCTTGAACAGTACTGTGGGGAGGCTTTCTTTGTGATGTAAAAAAACCTAATGCACATAATTGCAACATACATTCAAACTGGTATTGAATATAAATATTAGTGGTAGACCAAATAATCACTGCAGAGATATTATGATATTTTAAAACCCTTTTGAAAAGCATGTAAAACAACACTAAAAATTGAACTAATTTCTAGCACAACACTGCAGCTCATTTCTCCATACAATTACCTTCATAACCAGAAATCAGCAGGCACATAGTTATATGGGGAATTGTAGTAATCATTCTTTTATTTAATCTTTTTTTTTTTGTTTGTTTTCTATTTTTCTTTTCCAATTATTACTGCTGTTACTATTGTTATTTCTTGATATTCAGGTATGGATAATCAGAATTTAACAAAGCAGCGTAAGTTTTACTTTAATGAGAACAAAGAGAATGTTATGCCTAGAAATAGTTTTGACTTAAATACTTAGAAGTTTTACCACTGGCAACAATGACCATGAAATTCAGAATGAATTCAGGTTCTAGGACAAGCTCTTCTGATTTTAAATCCTGGTGTCAAAGAGAAAATATATAGAATCACAAAATCAATCACAGAATGGTTTGGATTGGACCTCATACAGGGTTGTTCCTGTCCAGATGCCAGATACCCACCAAAGCTTCTCTCTCACACCCCTTTGCAGCTGGACAGGTGAGAGAAAATGCAACACAGAGTTCATGAGTTGAGACAAGGACAGGGAAAGAACACTCATGAAATACTGTCACAGGCAAAACAGACTTGAATTAGAGATATTAATTCAATTTATTACTAAAAAATCAGAGCGGGATAATAAGAAGTAAAAACAGACCTTAAAAACACCTTACCCCTATGTTGCAGTCCATGAGTCAGTGGCCACAGCAGCAGAATATTCAGAGAACTGATGGACAGGCCTCTAGAACACCAAGGTCTAATCCTCACTCTGGTTACAGTGAGTTCCCATGTTCCTAGTGGTTCTTACTTTACATGTTTTAAGTTTATTGGTTCAGGAGTTCTCCACCCAGTGTTATTTATAGGTTCATGTTTATGTATTTCCCCTAGTTGCTTATGTATTAGTTCTGGAACATTCTCTCTTCTTTGATGTCCCATTGGTCTACTCATGTAATTCCTGCCCTTAAATTATCCCTACAGGATATTCCCCTGTTATCATCTCCTCGGTTGATCCCCATTGGTTGTTTCCCTTTGTTCCACTCCCGTATAAAATACTGTGTTCTGTCTCACTCTGGTTTTTTTTGTCTCTGGACCCTCCACCAGCAATAAACCAGCTGGAGCCCATACAAAAGACCCCTCTCTCATCCTTTGCCTCCGCCAACGCTTTTACACCACCTTTGTTTGGGGCTCGCTCCTTGCAAAGGAGCCAGCTTTCCCTGCTTGCTGCAGCTGACAGCTTTCCCTCCTTGCTGCAGCCGACCCCTGCCTGCTGCAGCTGACACCAAGGAAATCCTGCAGCTGGACACTGTGCTCCCTCGGGCAGCCCCAACAGTGTCACCCCTACCCTTCCCTCCTCATCTCTACATCCTCCCTGCCAGCAGTGCAGGGAGACAGGGAATGGAGGTTATGGTCAGTTCATCACAGGTTGTTTCTGCTGCTGCTCAGGGAAAAGAGTCTTTCTACTGCTCCAGTGTGGGGTCCCTCCCATGGGAGACAATTCTCCATGGATTTCTCCAGTGTGAGCCTATCTCATGGGCAACAGTTCTCCGTGAACTGCTCCAGCATGGGTGGCTCTACCATGAGGTGCAGTCCTTCAAGAACAGCTTGCTCCAAAGTGGGTTCCCAACAGGGTAAGAAGTCCTACTAGGAAACCATGCTCCGGCATGGGCTCCTCTCTCCGTGGGTCTACATGTACCTGCCGGGACCCTGCTCCAGCATGGAGCTCACATGGGGTCACAGCCACCTCTCAGGCATCCACCTGCTCCTACATGGGTCTCTCCACAGGATACAGGTGGATCTCTGCATCGTTATGAACCTCCATGGGCTGCAGGAGCTCAACTGCTTCACCATGGCCTTCACCACGGACTGCAGAGGAATCTCTGCTCCAGTGCAGCATCTCCTGCCCCTCCTTCTCCACTGGCCTTGGTGCCTGCAGAGTTATTCTTATCACATGTTCTTACTCCGCTGTTCTCTGGCTGCAATTGCATCTACACAATAACTTTTTTTTCCCTCTTCTTAATTAAATATGTTATCACAGAGATGTTACCACTATTCCTGATTGGCCCAGTCTAGACCAGTGGCACATTTGTCTTGGAGCTGGCTGGAATTGTCTCTCCTGAATATAGAAGAGGCTTCTGTCAGCTTCTGACAGAAACCACCCCATGTAGCCCCTGCCAATACCAAAACCTGGTCTACTCCCTTGCTATGGGCAGAGACGTTTATTACTGCATCACTGTCCAGTCTGATTTTGAACACTTCAAGGAATGGGGAAATTTCTTCCTTATATTTAATTCCCTTATTTGTAGATACAACATCTTAATTTTTGAATAAATACTGTGACATTAGAAAAAGGCTATTTCCTTTATCCAAATCCTAACTGAACAACTCCTACCTTTTCCTCTACTGCAAGGCTTTTATGCTCTTCCCTTTTTACCCCTTTTATAAGGAAAGGACTTTTTCAGCCTCAAAAAACCCCCAAATATAGTCCTTAAAAAGGTTAGCTGCTGACCTAAATAAATTATTGTTTTTTATACATCTTTCAGGATTTCATGTAGACTATTTTGTGTATGTTCTTCTGAACAACATATAATTTAAGTGCCTACTTTAAATATGTCTGTTTAATGTGACCATTACAACATTTATAAGCTTACAATAATTTCAGTGTATTAAAAAAATTTGAAAACAATTTTAATGAAACATTAATTTTTATTAAAAATTCCCTTTTTTTGTGAGTAGCTTCTCACTTACTTGGCTGATTTATCGTGTTTGTATAACATGTCATTACAACAAAAAATATTGATAATTATATGTAAATAATATGCTCAAATTTATATCCTTGATTATCCATGAGGAAGTTCCATGCTAGCAATAATCTGAAACCATATCTTTATAGTAGTCTTTATTGCTGCAAGCAGATACAGTTGCATTCCTTACCTTTGCTACCTTTTAATGCACAGTAATTTTTAGGGTATATCAGATTCTCACTGCTGACCATTACTGAAAATAAATCAGTTACATTTAACACCAGAAACTTAGGAATCTAATGCTCATTAGTACTTGCTAACCCTTTGTGCAGCACAGTATTTTCAGTTCTCCTATACATTTACAACTACTTTTTCCTGACTTCAACCACGCAATCAGATTCTAGGAATTTGAAGATGGCAGCTGACCAAAACTATTGCAAATTTAGGAAAGCAGTGAAATACATAAGTAGTTCTCTCTGATGTTCAGAGTTGTTCTCTTGCAAATCATATTCTTGGTACTATCTTGTTTTAACAAATATCTGGTCAGTCAAATGCAAACCTTAATTTAAAATACAAGTGTCCTTCTTTAAATATAAGACACCATCCCCACTGGCATTATTCTATATATCTCTACTTCTAAATAAATCTGAATAACATTTTTTTTGGTTATTAACTCTATAAATATACGCAAACACAGTTTTAGATAGAACAAATAGATGGCAGTCAAATTTTAAATTGGAAAAGTTAAAATAGAGAAAAAAACCCAGATATACCTATACAAAATTACGTTTTCCAGGCAAGCTTCATAGAAAACAGAAAGAAAAAGTAATAAGAAAAATAATTCCAACTTTCTTTAGGAAAATTAATTTTTACTGAATTTGTTGATGTAGTTGCTGTCAAATCCAAGTCTTCAGAAGATAATTAATCTCATTTCTTAAATTACTGCCTCAATTTGTAAGGTCTAGATTATTCTTAACATACTCCCGCTTCTCATGGTCTTCAGTGGACTTATTCTTTCTCATATTACATTTTTGAAAGAAATTGAGGTGTGACCTTTCACAGGTAAGTTTTTGAAAGGATATAAAGTCACAAAATGATAGACTCACTTTCTGTTTGATTCACTGAATGGTAGAAATGTGGATAAAATACTATGCATTTAAAAGGAAGACTCTGACTTGTATCAAGAAGAAAGTTTCATTTAAGTTTTTTTTTTTCTTAGAAAGAAAAAACAACAATTTGCAAAATTTATATATGCTTCACTTTCCCCTATATCCCTTCACAGAGATATAGAAAAATATTAGTAGTTTTTAGTTATTAAACTTTCTGTATGTATGAAGAATCACTGAAGGATTTATTGATGCAACATTTTGGCACACATCACATCCTGTCAGTGCTGTACCTGGAGACATCTGTGTATTTCTAGGAAAAACAAAACTGCCTCTTTTTTTTTTTTTTTTTTCTCTCTCTCTGCTTTCTAATTCAGTAAAAGAAAGTTCATATATGGCACTAATAGTGAGAAGGGACTTAAAAAGCTAATGTCTCAAAAATTGATCTGAATGTGCAGGTAAGTGAGGGACATGCAGGATCAATTTTAAGCGTCAGGTGAATTTTATTAACAATTATCAAGAATTATGTGCTCTCATTCATCCTAACATTCTGGACATTTAATTAGTTCCAGTGTACAGGAACACACTTCCACCACCTAATCAATAAAGTATGGCATATCATCTTTCGTTTAATTTCCTCGGGGTCAATTAATTCTTTCATATTCTTCACCCTGAAGAGACTAAAACCTCCGTTCTTCTCCGTCCTTCAGAGCAAAAACTCCTGTTTTCATGTGCTTTTGAAATGGACTGTTTAACACTTTTCTGCTTCAGTAATTGAGCAAAATGAATTCATATTTTTTGTCCAATCACCATCCTTTGTTTTTTTTGCCAAAAATGTGATTCCACAGTGCTTCAGGCAATGGTGGCCAGGTTGGAGTTGTGGTTGGTATACCCAATTCCCACTTCTATGTAAGTATTTGCTTGAAAAAATTGGGGAAGAAAAATTGGTATGTCAGAATAGGAAATCTTTAATTCTGAATCTTGAGGATCTCCAAGTTGAAGTTGTTTGTGCTACGGAGATGATAAAATAGCCAAGTAGCATATAATCGTTAGTCAAGGTAGAAGGCTTTATGTCTCTCATGGTTAATTAAATATAAATGCAACAGTATGCAACTGCTTTATGCTATGCTTCCTGGGAATTAAGTGGTATCTCCAGTAATTATGGTTATTACTGGTGGTAGAAAGTGTCTGATCTCTTCATAGTCATGTTAGAAATGTTTTGCAAACTATATTTGACAGAAGATGCAAAGAAACAAAAGGTAATCCTATGTTACGTGTATCAGAGATTCCTTATATAGTATAGAATTAGTATGGTAAAATCTTGGTATTATAAAACCTCTTACAGCAAGTCTAAACTAGTCAGCATTTTCTGGGGTTTTGTTTGTTTGCTTGTTTTGCTCTTTTAAAATTTTTTTTAGCATACACCTACAGTTAAGTTGTTGCTAGTGAACAAGTATATGGATGTATGGATGTTTGTTTCTGTAGGCAGGTTTTTTTGTGATTTTCAAGAAAATTGCCTATTCAGGGATTTTCACTTATACCTTCAACCTTTACCATGGAATAAGAGTATTGTAGAATAATAGAATAATTTGGGTTGAAAGTGATCTTTAGAGGTCCTCCGGTCCAACCCCTTTCCCATTGGTAGGAACACCTTCTACAAGGCCAGGTTTCTCGAAGACCCATCTGACCTTGAATATCTTGGGGGATGAAGCATCCACAGCTTCCCTGGTCAAACAGTTCCAATGCTTCACCAACCATATAATATAATATTTATTCCTTTATCTAGCTTAAATTTACTCTCTTTTAGAAAAAAAAAAAATATCCTTTGCCTTATCATAACAGTCCGTGCTAAAAAGCTTGTGTCCATTTTTCTTTACAAGCCCCCTTTCAGTACTGAAAGGGTACAATAAGGTCTCCCCAGAGCCTTCTCATCTCCAGGCTGAGCAACCTCAACTCTCAGACTTTCTTCACAGGAGAGGTGTTCCAGCTCTCTGACCACCTGTGCACCAAAGCAGTGGAGTCTTTTGCATTAGCTGAACATTTGAAAATCTACAAAACTAGAAGTACTTACTAAATAACACTCGGAAGAAAAAAAGCAAAACAAAATGAATAAAGAACCAATCCACATCCCCTTATGATATATGTTAGTTGAAGCATCTCATACTACCATTATCTCATTTACAAAACTGAAGAATCTCTTTTATTACTCCTCATACTGTCAAGCAACAGGTCTCAGACAAATGTGCAATAGAAAAATAGATGTCATATTCAAAAAATACTGCATCTCTGGAGAATTTCTGTCTAACTTCCTGAAATGAAGGAGTTTAAACTCATTCTGGTTTTGCTGTTTCACCTTGCTGTGGATGTTTACATTACTACAAACTGCTTAACACTGAAAATCAGAATTCTCCAATCTGTGTGAAGTTCTGCAAACAAATTCCGGGGGAAAGATCATATTTCCAAACACAGGCAAGTAGTAACGAGCAATTACAATTCAATTGTAATATTTGTATGTTTTCTTGCTATCTGCTTTATTTGTCATTTGGTGCCTTCTTTCTTCAACTCCTCCTAAGCAGTTAAAATAGCTTTTAAAATGATAAACCACGCTATTATTGTTTTTCAATTCTACTTATTGATAATCATTATAATAAAAATTATATGCAATACTTGGATAATGCAAAGAAACATGAACTATATGTTGCAGAACCAAACTAGTGTTTTCTTATTTTCAGTAAAACAGAAATTGGTTTCAAATTTTACCAGGGTGTATTGGAAACACAAAGGTAAACAGAAGTTTTCTGACAGAGTTATATTGCTGTAACACGAAGGAACTACTGGAAGACAGAACAGTTTTTGCTATGAGTAAAATATAGATATTGTGTTTTTCTTGCCACCTCATTAAAAAAAAAGGCCAAAAAGAAAGAATAGAGGAAGATGATTGGATAATGAACACCTACAAGTCTGCTTCTCTTCAAATAAATGAAGCTCTGGTGAAAATAGTGACAATTTTGCTATTAGACCCAAATATAAAATTAATGGTATCACAACTGCTCAAACAACCCATACAATAATTTTTAATTAACTATGTGGGGTGGTTTGATTTTAGTATATTGCACCAAACAGTTTGGAGCTGTCAAAGAACTTTGATGGTTCTACATCTATGTGAAGAGAAAAATTCACAGACATACTTTCAGAAGCTTTTGGAACTTAAAGTTAACAACATAGCTGCAAGTACTTGGTCTGGACATTGTTGATAAAGTAGATAAATGCAGTATATATAATTATGTTCCAAGAGTAGAATGTACAATACCCATAGCAGTCCAACCAGCTCCTGACAGATTTCTGTTTTAAAATCTAATCTGCGGGTACCAGGCACCTGGATGAAGCACACATTAAATCTCATACCATATCACTGTATGTCTTGTTCTATCAAGCTGATGTTTCATATTGAAACTGAATTCATTGAAAATTATTTGCTTTCTTCAATGAGTTTTTGCTTCATGTGTTACTGATACATTTCACTGTTTGAAATTATATTGAATAATATAATCAAGAGGCCAAAAAATAATTTAGCTATGACAAGAAAAATTTTGTTAGGTGAATTTACATAAGACATATATTTATATCAAGGTGTTCTTGTCTTACTTGCTATCAACTCAGCCACATGAAAAGAAAACATGAACAGCATCAACAAATTTGACGTATATCCAATGTTACTCTAAAAAGTTAATAGTTACAATTACATGCTACCTGGATGGCATTTATACATTTCTGAAAATTGCTTCTTGACAAGTTCAACACCAGTTTCATTTTACATTGAGTTACATTACTTTGTGTACTTAAAGCTTTAAAGAGCTAAGGCATGACTAACATTTTTGCATTACTCTTCAACGTGGTAGCAAATAACTTCCTCCTGAAGAAGAGGAAGTTGTCTGTGAAGCCTTATATTTATATATATATATATATATGAAAACGAGGACTCTCTTCATAACCCACTGCATAACATAAAGTACAGAGAACAAAAGAGTTCAATATTAATTTTCTTTCACTTCAATATATAATGTCAACTCTGGACAGGAGGAGAGCAGACTTCAGGCTGCTCAGGGAACTAGTAAGTCCCCTGGGTAAAATGTTTTTGCAGGTTCTGGCATACATTAGTGCTGGTCACTTTTTAAACATCACATCTTAAGGGCACAAGAGCAGGCAATTCCTAAATGTTGCAAATCAAGCAGAGGAGGCAGAAGGCTGGCTTGACTGAACAAGATTCTTCTTTTGGAAATAAGATGGAAAAGGAAAATCCATGTTCAGTTGAAGCAAGTTCTCAGAAAAATGTGCAAGTGGAAGCAAGGTCATGTGGGAAGAACACAAAGATGCTGCTTGACACTGTAAGGAGAAAATTCATGTGGCCAAAGCTCAGCTGGAGATGAAACTGGACAGAAATGTTGGAGACAGTGAAAATAATTTTTTCAAATATTTTAATGGCAAAAGGCAGTGTGAAAATAACATCATCTCATAAACAGGGACATGGACAAGACAGAGGTGTGTTATGCATTCTTTGCCTCTGTCATCAACACAGATGATGGACTAAGGGGATCTCAGTGTCCTGTGGGAATGACCAACCCCCAGTTGACCCTGAACTTGTGCAGGATCTGTGCTACCACCATTTGTGACTGGCCCTGCCTTGGCCAGGGGCACACCTGTTTTGGAGCCAGCTGGCATTGGCTCTGCTGGACATGGAGGAAGCTTCTGGTGACTGGTCACAGAAGCCACCCTTGTAGACTCTCCAAAACCTGGTCAAACAAACCCAATAAATACATGTACAATTCTAGATTAAAATCAGGCTTGTCATGCTACACCGTTTAATCTGGTTTCTCAACCTGTTCTAGAGCTGTGAAGAGAAAGGACTTTTCCAGTGTGTTTCCTGTTCCTTCATCATCACTTCCATTTTTCTCATGCTAAGTGCATAAATACACTATCCTGACAATTTGTCTGAGGTTCCTTAGTTCACACTGGTAGCCACCATTTAGTTCTGCCCGCAGTATGCCTTGTCCTACATTGTATCCAATCTGGCATTTGTTTCTGCACATGCTTAGAAAAATCTTAATTCAGGCCTCTGCTATTGGGAAAAAACTGAAGGCAAGGGGTACCAAATGATGAATAAACTCTGAAATGGGTCATTCGTGTCCATTAAATTAAAACACTACAGATTAATAATATCTGTTAATGTCTTGGAGGGGGCAGTTTCCGTTTCAGAGTTTTTCTGAGCAGACACGTATCCATCATCGGCTATGCTAAGAAACCTGGGAAAGCTGAGACAGTGAAGTGTACATAATCTTGTTTTGAGAGTCCAGTTATACAGGAAAGCTAACAAAGAGCTAACTATAGGAAACTTATTCATAAGAAATCAATTTCTGTGAAAGCTAAAGAAGAGATAAATATGCTTTCTTGGCCAAATATGAGGTATTCTGGTAATCCAGAAGCCATCAACTGAGCAATAATAATTGATACTCCAGTCATAAACTAAAAAGAACATGTACAGTGCATTTATTCACTTTGCAACTTTCAAGATAGTTCTTGTACCACTGTTACCTTATTCAAAGCCTGAATTTGTTTCACTTCAGCTTCCTGCCAACAAATCTAATTACATTTTCTATGCCTGATAAAACAATGTTTTCCAACTAACACTCTTTAAGTGCTTTAAAACTGTCATTGAACCACCTGCAAACTTTTATTAACAAGCAATTACATCAGAATCTCTGGGTTTAGATCTCAGGGAAAAAAAGAAAAACCAAACCAACAGCCTTGTCAATAATCCCTATGACTGTTTCTTTGCATCTTTAATTTTCGATAGCTATTTAGAATTGGAGATTTTAGAACCAAAAGGAGTAATCCCGTGTTGGTCATATATGGAAGTACTGATTTTTTCCTTCTGTGAAGTTACATTTTTAGTCCTATTGGACCAACAACTGGATAATAATGTAATAGGTAGATTGTGTTTTGTAGATTTTCCTAATGACCACAAGTATTCTGTAAGTCACTGTTTTCAGAGATAAGGTTGCTGTACAGAAAATATAGCTTGTAATTAATTAACTTTTCTTGCTATTGTATTGAGAGAAACCTTGTTCCACTGCAAAAGGCTTACTAAATAACTCAGAGCACTATACAATATTTTTTTCCGTCTTGCTGAACAGCTTGAGTCACCTCCAAATAAAATGTGTGGATTATTTTCTTTCATGTCATTGTTAAGAATAATTAATGAATGGTTAAGAACCAAGAATCAAGATCTTCTAAAATGTCATGTCTTCATTTAAGTTGTACATTTACATTAAGATGCGAATAATTTAGTAGTTTTTAATCCCCATAAGCAGTGTCATTTTAAATTCCATTCTATCATTTGCTGAGATGTGTGTGATTTCTGACAGATGAAGCACTAAAAAAGAAAAAATGTAGTTTTATCAAAAATGTTACCAAAATAATTCTAAAGGATGTTGGTTATTTTTTTTTTCATAAACTACACTCACTGAAATAATTTTCATTGCTATCCTTCACTTATTTGTTCATTGTTTTCTTTGTAAGGTGTTCCGTATTTTTTCCAAAATCAATATTCTGATGACTCAATAGCTAAGTAAGATGCATCTGTAAGCATTTTCAAACAGTGCCACATTAGCTGTCTTCCAACACTAGAACATTTCTAATGTGTTATGGCTTATTGAAAACCAATTCACCTGGTTCTTTTGAAGCTCTGAAATGATAATTATCTCACCAGTAAAAACGTAGTGAGGCAAGATGTCACATGCAATCATGGTAGGCCATAGAGTAAAACCTAGAGGGTTGTTTGCTGAGGTTTTTGTTGGGTTAGTTGGTTAGGTTTGTTTTGCTGGGATTTTTCTACAAAATGCGTTAATTTCTTTTCCAGGAACTGAAAAGAATGTGATCTAAGATAAACTGTGCCAAAAAAACCAAAAATGTACATATATCAAAACATAGCAGTTGATTCAGACTGCTAGAGTGAATTACTTGCCTCATAATCAGTATGTGTTCTGCTACTGACTCCCATCAAGACAGGATTATACTCCTCTTCTTTATACAGTAAGATTTTGATGTGTGAGACAGTTTGCTTCTCAGAAATACGTAGAGGGGTTTTTTTTTAGCACTTTTGCACATTCTTTATTCTCCTATCTGTAAAATTATTTCTCTGGGGAGTCGTAGAAAGCCTAGGAAAAGCTGCATTTATTTAATAATTGAAATGTTTCATAAGACTACTAGTATTATAGTAGTTATTATTGAGTATATTATTGAGTATTACTATTGAGTATAACTACTATACTCAACCAGCTTTCTGTAGCTGGCACTCAATTTAGTCATTATTTGTCTAATTTAACATAGATACTTTGACAAAAATCAGTCAATAACTATTGCTAAACCCAGTTTTATTTAATATACAAATATATTTGATTAATAAGCTTCATACAGAAGCTTTGTGAGATTGTTCCTAAACACATACAGAGAAACAGAATACCCTATCTTAAAATAAACACCTAATTAGCCACAACTTGTAAAAAACTTAAAAAATAAATAAAAGAAGGATGTAATTTCCTTGAAAGCAGAAAAGGATATGAAATTATAAAAGAGCACAATATTTTTACATTTAATTTCTTGCTTGCTTGCAGGGTCATGAAAAACCCTATTTTTAGAGATTGAGGGGAGTGGAAGCTTTTTCAATGGAATTGAAGGTCACAGCAGATGATTTAGTAGTTTTATTGCCACTGGGAAGAGCTCAGTGTAATGTCAAAATGAAACAGCAGTACAAGTGAAAACAAAAGCAATTATAACATACATGATTTAGGGTCATGTTCCTGTGCTACATTTCAACTCAGTTAAACTAAGCAGTCTTTAGATAGTATTTGTTCCAAACCTAAAATTCCCTAAGGCTAGTCTGACAAGCCTAGAAAGAAATCAATTCATAAGTGAATGATAGCTTAAACGAAAAGTTCAAAATTGGATAAAAAGTGTGTAATTGCATTATATTAATTCAAAGCTACATTTTTCAGAAGAAAAATTCTTCACATATTCACTAAATTATGATCTTTTTAAGGTCAAGATAAACATATATAATTACTTTCTCACTTTTAAATAATGCTTCACTTAAAAAATCCAAGTATGACCAAATTGGAAAGTTTTGCTTTCAGCAACATTAATTCCTACTGGTTTCTAAGTAATTTCCTTAAAATCATCATCCAAAGATAACTTTCAAAAAATGAAAACTCAGCCTGTCTCTTGAACAGACTATGAATATCTCAGGATATTTGGAATCTGGACAGAGCCAGGTTCTATAACTTAGTATATATGTATATACATTTTCAGAGCCAATCATTAGGAAACACCTTGATGATTGTCACACTTAAATTCCATTAAGGTAAATGAGATTTAAGTTCATACGTTGTACATAATATATCTGCAGACGGATTATCACAGTATAATCTAAACTTAATTTTGAAGTTTTCTTTACAGAAATGAAGAAAACATTGGACTTTTTATAAGAATATTTAAAAGATGAAAGATTCCTTATGCTCTGACCTTTTCCTTCTTTTTCCATACACTGTTGAGGAACGCCAGACAACCAGCTTCATCTAGATCATTAACATTTAATGACAGCTAAAACCAGGTGATTGTCAGCCTTAGTGAGTGACAGAAGAAAAGGTATTACTTGAATATTCTAGTTTTGTTCTATCAAATGACTTATTTTTCATAGACTGATGAATAAACATTATTTACTTCCATTTCTAAATATGCTGTTTTTATACAAAATGCCTTTGACCAACAAGGCAGGACAAGGAATTAGCAACATTGCCTTTACTTCTTTTCTTTTTGGTATCTTGAATCAAGTGGGTCTCCTCTGGCAAGCCTCCAGCTTCATCCTTTTCTTCCTTGCATTATTTTTCTAAGAGCCATGTATTGCTTCTACAAATAAATCTCTTCTGGAAGCTACTATTAAGTATATGAGACTTTCCAGAGAGCAAAAGAACTTGAAGAATTAATAAAACACAGCTACTGACATGAAAAACTATATCAATTGGTTTACTATGTATCAATACTATCGGAAGAATTTTAAGCAGGGATGTTGATTTGGCCTATGAAGACAATGTTACATTAATTCTAAAAGAAACATTAAATTCTATAAGAAACAAACAAACAAAAAGAATGCATCTTCCCTAAGTGGTTTGTGGCTGTTGAATGCTTCTGCCACTTTTTAACCACTAAATTTATGCCATAAGTAATAAATTAAACAGTGTCATAGAACTTGGCACTGGCAAAATATATTTAAACTGCAGATCCTAGTACACTTTTATTCCATTAAAACTGCTCTCCCCAATAACCCTTGTGCACAGTTTGGGAGATAGGCCAGGAGCTGCTCTCAGTAGGCAGTTTACTGAAGCCACACTTTTCAGGGGTCTGAGAGCTTAATGGCATGGCTGTGGGCCAGTCTGACAAAAGGCTGCAGTGCCAATGAATGGCTCCAGAAATTTTTTAGTTATTACTGCAACAATCTAACCTTAAAAACCTTAACCAAAAAAATAATT
This sequence comes from Corvus kubaryi, assembly GCF_017639235.1. Taxonomy (NCBI): domain Eukaryota; kingdom Metazoa; phylum Chordata; class Aves; order Passeriformes; family Corvidae; genus Corvus; species Corvus kubaryi. The sequence goes on along the minus strand of NW_024580667.1, from coordinate 19,052,053 downwards.
TGTGAGGAACTTCACAGAGCATGTGATTAAAAAAAAAAAAAAATCCTAACACTAAAGGGAAAGAAAGAAAAAGCATTTTCTACATTGAACAAAAATTATCTTAAAGACCATGTTTCGAGAAGCATAAAGAATGAGAGAATTGGTCCAAGCTATTGTTTTCTGTCAAGTCCAGCACCCCTTCAGAGAGGTATTTGTTTTTGTAGTGACTCAGAAGAATGTAGAGCAGCTTTTATTGAGTTATATAATTTGATGTGTGTATATATATATAAATATGCATATGGTATTACAATGACAAGATCTTTGTTTTATGACATTTATCAAAGATAGTTAAAATTATATCTTAACAAGAAAGGAAACCATGAGGAAAAAGTGAGAAAGATAGCTATAGAGAAACAAAGGAAAGAAAAACCACCTTATGAGAAGTTCTATTAGTTTCTTATATTTTGAACTGGACCTTCTATTAAAATAATATAAATAGGACAGGGAAGTAGTTAAGAATGCAAAGCATAAAGATAAGCAGATTAAAAAGCAAATCCAAGAAGATGTGTGGTAAGATTAAAGGCTTCTCTTGTAAAAATCTTCAAAGGGAGTCCAAATTATTAGCAGATGCAATAAAGATATGCCTGCATTTGGAAGGCTGGAGTATGTAGATCAACAGAGAAGTAATCTGTGCCTGGAGATTACTGTTGAACAAGACGGTTTTGAGAGAGCACATTCAATAACTCATTAAAAATCTCAGGCTATTAAAAGGCCACCAGTAGAACTAAGGTGATTTTTTTTTCAGGGTATCAGCATTCTGTGAAGGAGATAGAAATGGCATAATCAAAATATTACTTAATCGAGAAATGAGAGTTTCTGTCCCAATTGCTGCTGTCCTTAGGTATGTCTGTTGAGGAGGAGGAGAAGGGGAAGTACAAATTGTTTTTCCTCCACCCATAACATAGAATGTGAGTGAATTTTCCATATACACCTTATTGACATATCTGAATGAACATTGTCATTCTCCACTAGAAACACTGAAAAGAATTTGGTGGTTGATTATAAGCAAATAGCACATTTTCTGCCAGGCCTGAAAATAGGTTAAGGGTACAAAAAAAGTCTGTACGGTGCTGGAGTAAAAGAGAATTTGATGGCAGAGAAGCTGGATGAGAAGTTACCTATACTTTCATTAAGAAGGTTGTAGTCAGGAAAGAGAAGACTTTTTTAATAACATTGGAAGAGTCTGCTTAGAGTTCAGCCTACTTTGAGGTAGAACTGACCATCCCTCTGTTCATCAAAGGATGCTGAAGGCTTTAATCTCTAAAACTTATGTATGTGAAAATGCTTAAGAAAAAAGGCTGTCTCAGTTCATTTTCATCCTAATTCATGCATCTTTACAGATTTGATGATTTCAGTTGTAGCTATTCCCTTTGAATTATCAATCTTCAAAGGTTTTTTCCTGGAGTTAGGTAGCTCTTCACCAGATTTTTGCACATACCTAGTGTAGTATAAAACAAAGCAACCAGAAATGGTAGTTCCACCATGAATGTTTGTAGTCCCAGGTAGATAAAGACTATTTCTTCTTCAAGACTTTCCAAATACAATCAATTTCTGAGTTTCATGTTTGTCTTCAAACCAGTTCAGCCAAAAATATAGCATTTAAAATGAAATAAAATTAACAGGAACCATATTAACTATCTTCGGGGTAGTATTCAAGGAATTTTTTTTTTTCTCTCCTTAAGAATCAAAGTTTACAAACTTTGTGACACACCAGCCTATTAATTCCTCAAGTCCAGGCTTTGTCAAAACGGCTAATGCTTACTCTCTTGCTTCTTTTATATGTACTGTTTTGTTATGTTGAACCATGAAATACTAATTTAAAAAACTATATGATTTTTACATATGATATGCTGAAAACAAACAAGTAGCTGATTAGTTGAAATTTCATTCAGATTAAGAGGCAAATATGTGGATGACTTTTGAAGAACAGGCTTCTTAGTAATCATTTAATCACAGATATATGCTCTTAACTAAAGATAAGAAACGGATTATTCTCTTGATCCAGTTCCTTACCTGACTGGCCATGTTCTGCTACTGGAATTTAAACTTTTGTGAGCCAAGTAAAAGAGAACCAAAAGCTTCATTCATTTTAATAGTTAAATATACACAGAAAGCTTTTAAGATACATAAACAGAAATAGCTTACAAAGAAATTGTTTACAGATGCAGTCATTTGAAAGCAGAACTGAAAAAATAAGGCTTGAATGAGTTTCAAGAACAAACAGCAGAGAAAATTCCTATCTAAAAGCTCTGACGTAATCAAGCTATTGCCAGACTGCATGAGCACCTGACGTTGGTCATTAAAAGCCAAAGTATTAAATTGCTGAAACCCCAAGAAGCCTGTGTCATCTTGTTAAGTGCTGGATTTGTAACTATTTTAAAAGATAAACCTGCTAGAATCTGTGTGAAACCATTTGGAACATTTTCCCATCAAAATGCAAGGTTTCAAACTAGCCCAGGCATGCAGCTTAAAACAGTATATTCCTGAAGTGGTAATTGGAACAGCTGTAAAAACCAGAGTGTGCAAGATTCGAGCTGAGAAGGGCTAGCTGTACAAAAGACAGAAACTAGAAAGATTAAAACAGATCTTGACAGATGGGACTTTTTTATAGAATGAATCATAAACAAACAAGGAGGAGCTTGCAGAAATGATTGAAAGAAATTATATGACAATATCTATCCAAAGAAGGTGTAATCTTTTACTAATCAAGTATCTCAAAAACTGTAAGAAGAGTAAAAACAAAACCAATATTTTAAAAAAAGAAAAAAAGTGCTTAATGGATAAGAATTTCTTGAACTGAATATTAAACATATTTTCCTCTGGTGTGATATAAATTGGTGCCATTTTGAAGCAATTTCATAACAATCAAAATGGAATTAGAAAGTAAAATAACAGTACAAAACCTGCCACTGTGTTGGCAATAACAGTTGTGTTCTCATTTCTGTTGACACTGTCAGATAGTACAGCAAGCTTCAAGAAACAAGTGTTATGTTTGGTTCTTATCTACTGTACAGGGAAGATTTATTTACTGTGAAATACTGCATTGCACATTTTTAAATGATGATCAGAGTTAAGTTTTTAAGTAAGGGCAGAGAAGAGAAATTGTCGCATTTCAGGTTTAACAGTCGTGTTTATGACAGAGTGAAATAAAACTGGATTTGATCTACAATAAAGATTTGCACTTGAGAATTCACACATTGTGTATTCAATGGCAGGTTCATGTGGCATTTTTCAAGATCACTTAGAGCATTTGTTTATTAAGGACTTCTTTTTTTGTGTCTTTGTGACTAAGTACAGAATAAAAGTTAAGCTAAATTTGATCACTGACCTTTTGCAGTTCTTGTCATAGTTCTGTTTAAAAGCAATGGAGATAAACAGAGTACACATTTTCTTTATTTTCTATACTATTTGAGTAATTTTTCATTAATGCCCTTTCTTTACTATTTCTTTACAAAACTCAGTTTCAAATAACTCATTAATTTTAAATTTTTCCCATACATATTAAATAATGTTCAGAGTCCATGAACATTTAAGAACATAAATATATATTTTTATATCAATTCAATGGTCCTCTCTTTTTTACAGGAAGGCCTCAAAAATAATAAAATCTCAGAAGCAGCACTGGGAATTTAGAGAAGAAGATTGAGTTATTCAATCAAAGCTACATCTTATTTCCTTCATATAAATATATGTGTGTGTGTGTGTGTGTGTGTGTGTTTTCTTAAGCTAGCACTGAAAATACAATTGAAAAAAAAGATATGATTTTTAATCTACGATTATTTGTAAAGTTTTGTCTTCTACATGCACAGGTGAGCTATAATTACTTTAATTACTTGAAATAAGTGTAATGAACATAAAGATGGAAGTAGTGCGAAAGACTTGAAAGAATTTCCTTGTGTAATATATTGAAAATTTTCTGAATAGAAGAAGTAAAATTGATTTTATGTAACATAGAACTTGCTGAGAATATTAATCCTGACCTATACAGTAAATCTGATGCAATCAATGGAAGTAAAACACTTTATAAGAGAATATGGAATTCCAGAGGCTTATATCCTCTGTTATTAAGCTTCATAATTAAAAATTGTTGTGACATATTTGCATTAAAGCTTCATCAATGTGAGTTACTTTACTTTTTAACCCAAATTTTCAATGTCTTCTATTGTTGGACTGTCAATTCAGCCTCTACAACAATCTCTGAGCATCATCAAAAAAAATCTATGTGAATTTTATGACTAGTAAAAGTGTTTATTAGATTTTTTTCTCTGTATCTACTGGAAAAGAAATACATCAAATATAAATTCTTTCTTTCATGGGAGATAGAGCATTCTATGAAACTTTAATAAAATTTGCCTGAAGGCCTGAAGAATGTCACAGCTAAACATAATATAAAAACAGAGCTATATTTTAGCTTGGTGTTTTTATACACTTTATTGCAAAGAAAGTACAAGGTTGTTATCAAGACTTAAAGGAAGTACGTGCTATATCATTATTAGGTTTGAATTTTAAGAATAGTGTAAAAAGTAATCTTCAATATACTATTCATACACTGTTGATATGTTCTATGACAGTGAGAAAAACATGAATGTAAAAAAAATGAGTGAACTTATCCACATATTCTTGAACTTCAAAAAAATTGTTCTAAATACAAGCAGTAATTAGAAAAAATATATTTTTACTTTATCACTCAAAACTAATTTTTTACATTTTCATCATCACTGTCTTTGACATGAAAATTTGTTTTGTTAGTAAATCTGCCTAATTCAATTTTTTTCAAACCACTCATTACCATTTGGATTATAATAAGAATAGAAAAGGAAAAGCAAATCTAAAAAATTGAATTTTCCTTTTTTCCTAAGGAGAGACTATCAGTCAGAATGTAAATCGCATATTAAAATTTACATCGAAATGTGATTAGTTAAAAGAGAAATTCTGCAATCAGAGTTGGTATTAATGAATTTTTCTTATAGCAAAAACCTAGTCTTCATCAGATTTCCATCACTTGCGTACCTCTAAGGAAAACAAAACCCACAGGAAACAGATACAGGATTAAACACTATGATGTATGATAAGGGGCATTATTATGTTATCATAAAGTATTTTTCTCAACTTAGAACTGAGCCTGAAATTTCTTAGTTACCCAAATAAAAATTTGCTCATACTTACAAGATATTTCACTTGAAAGTGAAACATTATGAGGCATTACCATTGCCAGTGAAAGATCGCTTATGATGGAACACTTATTTTTATCTAGAACACTCTTGTCACTTGCCAGTGGGATATGACACTCCACAGCATTAAAGGTAGTGTACCAAGAGCTAATAGACAGACATTTCCTAAGAGTGCAGTTAAACAGCATGATTAGACTTAATTGCAAGTGCAAATGGGAAGATATACATAAGGTCCTGTCACTCAGACTTGTTACTATATCAGTGTTTAATGACACTTTTAAATAAGTTCAGGTAGAATTGTGCTTTAAACAGAGGTAGGATTCCATTAAGAGGTGGCATCATAGGATTTTTCCAAACAACACCGGGGAATGCTGTTGCACCTGTTAAAATCTAAAGGCAAATATTTGCTGATAAAAAGGAAGAACTTTAAACTTGAAAAATATTTTCATTAAATTTTAAGTAACTCTTTCTCTGAACAAGACCTACTATGAAAACTCTAAGACAGAAGAGAAAATAGATGTTATTCTTTACCTTGAGTAAGCACTACTATGAGTCCTCAATATTGTTAAGAGGCATTACGCTGTGGAATTTATGAATTAAACCTTGGTTACTGTGCAGGGATTTCCTGAAAATGTAGCTAATTGCACAATTAGATCTGAATATTTCCTCAAATAGATCCAAATTGTTTGTCCATAAAACCTAATTTCTTAAAGAATTTCTCATCAATATTAAGTAATTGTATCATGACCAAGTATTAGAAACAGGATATTAATCTTGAGTGCCACATTCATATGTCATTTAATATAAAACATCAACTTGATTATAAATTAGTGTGTACCAGAACCCATTCAGTCTGCACCTGAAAGGCGCTGACAGATATTTTCTAAGTTTTGTAAATCAGCCATAGACTTCAAGCATATGGGTAGAACAAAAAATAAACAGCTGGGTTAGGTAACACTTTAGTGCCTTCTAGCATAAGCAGTTCTACTAAAATAAGATTATAAAAGCATTTTTTCTTTTTCCCAAAATGGGGGATGTACTAGAGAACAAAATATTGAGGAGATGAAACAATATGTTTTATGATATGTTTTTCAGCATAAGGATTTTCTCTCATAGCCAGAGACTTCATGAACTTTTCACTTCATTGCACTGTTACTGACGGAGTGTGGACTATTGTGACAACTTTGATATTAGTATAAAGCATACAGAACAGTCAGTTAAGTTGTTATTATTTAGGATTTGAGGTTACTGCAACGTTTTTAGTAATACAGGAGAAGGCTTTGTAAGAATTGTTGCGAGAGTTTCCTTTAGTCTTCATAATGATTTTAAAATATAGCTAAGAAAACAGTTTGAAATTAATTTTTCATAAAAACTGAAGCAATTTCAGCTTCCAGTTGTCCTTCTTAGTCATGATGTTACTTGAACTTATTCTTTGTCCAAGAACTACATTGTACTTATTTACTATAAGCATTTTTTTCATGCAGACAAGCTCTCTTGAAAAACATGGATTTGTTTTACAGCTGCACATGTACGAATCAGATTTTGCAAAGATCTGAAGTTGGTCAGCAGTACCTGTGGGTGCAATGGAGAAAATTCTTGGCCTGTGAGAAAAAGATTAGGCTGATGATGGGGAAGAAATGCTTTAAAGTGGAGACAGGGAAGAGATCTTCATTGAAAGAGCTTTTCCATGTTTGTTAATGTAAAAAGGCAGAGAAGTCCAGGTTACAGATGAGGACAACAGGAATTTTCTGCTATTCCGTTTTCATCTTATTTGTCATTCTTCAATGAGGAAATATTTATCCTGTGCTAAGAGCAAAAGACAACAGATAAAGCACCAGCCCATGTTGCCCTGACATGTGGTCAATCCCAGTGGAATCCTGAAACTAGAGGACTAAATCTTGTGAGAGAAATAAACTGTAATCTATCTGCTGTGTATAGAGACTCTTCCTTCATTTTTGCTTGGGCATGTGTTTTGTTGGCAAAGAAGACCAAAAATTTATGTGGAGTCCCACAAGTAGGTCATTTCCACCAATTTAACTGCTTATACATCTAGTAATTTTAGCATAAACTTTTATTCTGGATGTATATTTAAGACAATATTGTGATGAGAGTATTGGTAGATAATTTCCACAATTTGTGATACTCAGAAGAATAAATATGAAATATAAAGGAAAGAAGCAATGGTCATGGGCAGCTGGAATTTTGTTTGCTATTAGCACTTTTACTGAGCAGCCACTAGGACCAGTGGTAATCTGTGAACTCTAAACATGTACTTAACCTCAAACAAGTTTAGCCTTGTCCTGCATGCTGAGATATGATTAAAGGACTGTGGGAAACATTGACCTTAATTAACTACATATGTGTAGCTTGTATTTGAGCATTGTCCTCAATGTAGTGATGCCATGAAGATTTTTTGCCTTTTTTTTTATACCCCTGTTATACCTTTTTACAACTTCTGTATTGTTTAGTGCTTTTTGCCTACATTCTTGGACTTGTTTATCAAGCTAGGAGACTCAACATTTTAGAAGCTTCATGGGTGGAGGATAGTGTGCCCCAGACCCCAACGTTCTCTCCAGAACACATTCTGTAAACTAAGATAGAACCATCCAGGGGAAGGTTCCTTGGGGAGGGGGGCTCATTCAAGCCTCTCATTAGGGAATTTTTGATAGATATGCTAAATATAAGACCTATAATGTTATACCAGATCTTTTGGGGGTGCATTACGGTGCGCATTGAGGTGCATTCGATCTGGATGTGGTGCACATAAAGATCCTTAAAGTAAATACCAAGGTAAAATCCCTTTTTCCCTTCTAACCATGTTTGACTCTTGATTTTAAGACCAGGAAAAGGCACCAGTAGAAAACTAGATACTTGTGTGGCATGTCATACCTAACCTAATGAGATGTTTATAGTAGGTCAAGGAAAATTAAAACATGAAAATTCCTGCTTCTCTGCATTCACAACAATAGGAGTTCGAAGTGACTCATGTTAACAGTTAAGATGTCTTCAATCAAGCCAAACCAAACATGCCTTCAATTTCTGTAGTCCCATATTCATCTTACTTTGGATTGAACTGATTTTTAAAGGTCATTTGGAGATATATATAATTAATTCTAATATATGTTACTTTTACATATATATGCCTTTATAAAAAAACATATGAAGCTTTCATTTACGATAGTTAAATATGCTAAGAAAACAGGAGTTTCCACTAGTTACTGCATTTTGCACTCCTTCAGGACTTAAGGAGAATGTTCAGCTCTGTGCTCATGGTGTTTATTATTTTGGAATTAATTAAAGCACTTATATTGTAAACCACAAGGCACAGATATACAGTTTCAATTTTGATAGAGATTTGGATTACTTTCAGGGCTCTGTTTCCTGATGTAATATCTGAACACTTCAATTTAATCTAAAACATTAAATGTGCTTGCCCGTCAACCTAAAAGGTAGAGAAGCATGCTTAGAAAGTAAGGAAAGAAAGTATTGCAGAATGCCACACTGCTTACCTAAACAGTCTGACTGATAGTACAGGGCTCTCTAACTATAGATGATAGGATCCATCTGTCACTTCCCTACTATCAGTGTGTTTTTATTCTATTTTTTTAAACTATTTTTCCTATTTTTTTGTTAGCTTCAAAATTAACATTTGTACAATGCCGGTTATGTAAACCTTACTATATGACAACAGTAATGTGTGTCTCATCTTTTTTTTTTTTTTTTTTTTTAACATAGAATCAGAGAAAACAAGCCTCTATATAAATTTTTTCATTTATACAACTTCCACCCAGCAGATATGCGATAGACATGGACTTTTCCAAACAGATTTTCTTTAAAACTCTATTAATCATCAGAGGGCTTAAATACTCAGTAAGAAATACCTGACTAATAAATTTACAGTCAAGTTTCAGAAACATTTTCAGTTCTACATGGCCATTCCTGACTCATGTAGTTTGTTTCATCTGTACAAATGACAGTTATTCACTGAAAATATAATCATAACTATTTGGACTGTGATAGTTGGCCATTGATGTTGCTTACAATATCAGAACAATGCCTTATAACAGTTGTAGGCTGTTTAAAAAGGAATCATGAACCTTACAGACCTGAATGCAATGGCTGACAATTTCTTTTAGAGCTCAAGAAGGATCAAAAGATGAATATATGTTTTTGTTTGAAGGTTTCAAGCTTGGGAAGATGGAGTGCAAGGAGCTGGGGTGGCAGAAAAGACAAAATATTTGTACATAACCTTTTTTCATGTGAATTAGAAACAAATTCCAGATAAACTTATATCTAGTACATTATAATTGAAGCAATATTTTATACATTTAACAGTAACAGTATGGAATAAAAGTTCTTTAATTTTTTTCTTAACTTTAAAGAGTTAATTTTTTCCTCCTGTGCTTTCTCAGGGTATTTTCAGAGTGCAAACAAACTGGAATAGTAACTCGAAGCTGTTATGAATTTCAATATCATTACAGAAACAAGATAGGTATAGATTAACTATGCATGTCTTCTCTGTAGTAGATTCAAGTAAAATCAAATCCAAAATATTCTTTAAAATGTTGCAAGAGCTGAAGCCTTTTCAAGATGGACAATGCAAGACAGAAAGAAAATTCCAGAATTATCTGTAGAGGCTATTTTAATGTTATAGCAAAATTGAATGAATGTCTTATATACCAAATCACATAAGCTTATAAAACAGTGATTTCTTTTTAAACAACACCATAAAATAAATAGCAGATTTTTTTTTTATTGCTTTCAAAACTTTGTGCATATTTTGTCCGAGACTGCTATTATAAACCAATTACTGCTACTGAAATGGATATTGGGATGTTCAAAGATCTCTCTGCAGGCAGAGTAAAAAGATTTGGTGCACCTGTGGCTTAAACTAAATCACTCAGTGGTTTGTCTTCACTATGATTGTTTTCAGAAGAGAATTGAAGGGATAAATTAATCTGAATGAAAACTGTTCTCAAGTATCAAGCATCATTTTCTACACTGTTGTGGTTAGATGTCTTAGAAGGTACTACAGTAATATGGATGTACCCACGGAGAGGAAAAGTAGAGTGTTATATTCTCCTATACTCAGGGAAAAAAATATCTAGCATAGCTAATAATACAAAAAAGGAAAGTGCAAAGAAGAAAACAACAGGATATATTTTGTTCCTTAGGATATTATTTTTTGTAAGGATCCCATACAGAGACACTGTTAAAGAATGCACAGTTTTAAGATCAAAATTTTGAGATTCTTACACAAGTTGAGAATTGGCAAAGCTCTTCAGGCCTAATAAAAAATATTTACACACTGGGAAATATTAGAATTATGTAGATTAAAAATTGGTAGGTAATTTATATCACTGTATACTTAGAGTTCTTTTAAAACAGTGATGGTCCCTGGCTGTGCTTGCTAGGGGTATAAATCAATGGATGCATACATGCTGGGCAGTGCCACCCAAGTTACTGATTAGAAAGGAGACCTGTTTTTAACTGCAGTTCAACAACTCTGACCAGTCAGATGTAGCATACCATGAGGTGCTTTCTCCACATAATGCTCAGCCTCCCTCCCCACAGCTGCTCCCCCAAGTCATTCTGCTAAGGAAGATGCATTACTAAATATAAGAATAATGTTTTGCCATGTTCTTCCCTTAATCAAATTCATAGTCCTCTGGTTTTGCCTCTCCATTTTTTGAACAGCTGTATGACTGAAGGTCTGGTATTTGACAACTTCCATGTGACAGCCTAGAGTTTGATTATCTGCAATCGAATACTGTGCATTAAAGTTCTTGGGGTTTTCCTCTACTTTAGCTAAGAACTAAAATAATATATTGATTGTTGTTTTGGATTTTGTTTGGTTTGGTTTTGGGTTTCGCTTTTTCTTCATTTTGTCTTTTCTCTGAAGTACATGCAACAAAATCTCTAGGAAACTCATGAAATAAAAGAGCAAAACACATTTATTTCATCACAAAGAATAGGCTAGAAAGCTGTAGACAGTGAGGCAAATCAAAAGGTGATAAAATCAGGAAACATACTAACTTCTTTCTCAGAGTGCAACAGGGTGCCTCTCAGTTTGCTGAGACTCCCTCAATGCTGCCAGCTCTATGTATTTCAGACACAGCGTAGGTATTTTAGTGGTAGTCCATCTTACTGTTTTGAGTGAAGATCAACTGATTTGCTGGCTGTATGGAATTCTTGGAAAATAACCACTGTTCATGCAGAATCCTCTTTGTGTGAAATACTCAGCATGTAATGGGAAGATGACTTAAGAAAGCCAGATAAGGCTCAGGATGTGTTATACGAATGTATAATACTATTTCTGGTTGTGTCAATATTGACAGCTCTGCTGTTCTTCATCACTAAGACCCAAAACCTTTGAACTTCTAAATCCAGTGACTAAGGATTGTTTCTGCCATATGGCATTCTGGGCCTCAAATTTGCATCCAAACTTGGTATCATTTGTAAATAACCGCTTTAGCATGGTATTAGCAGTGACAACAATTTCTGCAGATGGTGGCCATGGCTGTTAATCTCCATGACCAATGTTGAACCTAAAATAAGGACTGTACTATGTTTTAGCAAGCATTCTAATACAGAATTTATTTGAAAGCTGAGGTCAGTGATATGAATTAAGCCACAGCCTATGCCAAACTATGTTTGGCTTCTAGGTTTGGTTTGTTTGGGGTTTCTTTTCTGTGCAGTTTTGCTGGTAAGAGGGAGGGTGCTTAATCATTAGTTTTAAAATTATATCCGGAACTATTGGTCAAGAGATTAGCTTTTCTGTGTATGCAGTAGCTGTCTGTGTAGGAAGATCAGCTTTTTATAAAGAATCTGGTTTCTTCTATTACTTTGTTTATTGGCTTATAAGCCTTCACTGCACTTGCTAATGTATTGTTTGGACACAGGCATTTTTTACTTATGCTACATTATGAATCCTTCACTTTGGGTGAACCTTTCACATTCAGAGAGTGCTGATGTGCCTTGACTTCCAGACAGGCAAGGGCACAGTGGAGTGCTGCCTTGCCAGACTGCACAGCTGCACTGGTAGCTACTGCCAGCTCCGCAGTAACTTCAGTGTAAATAAAGCAGTCTCTGAGTAGTTTGAATTTGTTGCTCAATGTGACAGTAGCTCAGTAGTGGAGAGGCATTTGAGCAGTTGTGAGCCCTGGAAGGCACACCTGTTTTTTCAATGTTTGAGACTTTTTCCGTTCTCTGTATTATTTTTAGAGTCGTGAGGTTCACAGCTTCTTGGATTCATGTATTTCTCATGGATCATTTATATGTGCCATATTTTTGCTCTCTGTTAAACTTCCCCTCTCATATAAAGCATGATATAAAAAATTGTGAAACTTCAGTAACTCCTATTTATTTTTGGTTCACATCAGGATTGGATTCTGAGTGGAAGCTCTAAAACTAGACTTCTTCTTTCTATTTCTGTTCCTATTTACTGTGAATTCTCTTAATAAATTAAAAGTTCTGTTAATGAATTTATGACGTATTTCATTGAAAATTATATCAAACTATATTTTTCTTCTCTGTTTGCAATTTTTCCATCTGACTGTAAAAAAAAATAGTGCATCTCTGCTACCATTGTTACACTTTGGAATTTATTTCTAACTCTGGCTTTACAATATAATGAAATTGGGACATGAGAATATTGTATACGTATATACCTCTTTACTTAAAGTAAAAATCTGTATATTATCTTAATATATGCATGGTGAAAAAATAACAGACACAAAAATCTGTGAATATCTTGCTTTTGTGTCATGCCATTCAAATGACAAAGGAAAAATAACCAATTAATTTCATTTCTGGAGGAAAAGATTAAAGAAAATTAATAACTCAATGCAGTTAAGACAAGGTAAGTTTGCTACATGTCAAAATGCAGAAAATATAAAGCCACAGAAATGACAACTTAATCTGCAATAGATACAAGAGGGAAAAAAACCAAGGTAATATATCAAGGAAGCTAATCAATACTATAGTAATCCATGACAGAGGTATGAGTTGGTACAGACAGAGCTGGAAATACAGAAGAGCTCTAAAGAATTGATAAAAGGATGCAGTGAGCAACTGTATATGAAGACTAAGGAATATGAAAAATGTACATGAGAAGGCATTATTATAATCTATAAAAGTAAAGAAACAACTTAATATGTCAGACTACTCTCTAGACATGCTTGCTAGACTGCACTCAAGCTGTACAAATCTTATGTGAAAATTGATGTGTCAAAGGGGTAGCTTTGATATATTTAGTTGTGGGGGAGTCTCAGTGGAAATGTTTCTCACAGACTGGTATACGAGAGCATATGTTTTTACAGGGATGCATGTGTGCGCGCATGTAAGGCAACGGAGTTTTCAAAGACTACTACACAAAACAAAACCAGTCTAGATTATTCATTATCAAGATAATGTAAAGATCTGGGGATTTTGCTGATTGTCTCTAAACTGATAGGGACTAGCATGACTACTTTGGCTCAAACTGAAATAAGGCATATTGGAGAAAGTTCCTTTGCAAGAGTTCCTCTCCCCATCCCATTTTCTAAGACACATTAACTAAATATTATTTCCTCCTTAGTACTCTAAGCAGCGAATAAAACATACTGGTCTTTATGATATTTTTCTCTTAAACATCAATGGTGTAATGCTGCTATCACTAACAATACCATGTATTATTAATAAGGCATAGATAGAAAAAAAGTAAGATTTTAGTGAGTTTTTTGAGGGTATGACAGGGATGGGCCCTGCTATCTTCAAGGTAACATCCACTATACGTAATGGTATGAGGCACCACATGCAAAAAACACTTTAAAAGAGCAGAAAATTAGGAGAATGAAATGGAGTACTGTAATTACATTACCTACTTAATGCTTTAGAACACGGATAAATGTCCTGACCCTTTGGGAGCAAATTAAACAGCACTATATAAATCATTGCCATTAAGCTATTAAAAACCACCTATAGGTGGTTTTGAAGTTCCCCTTTGTACTACTTGAAATTGAAGGAATTCCTCTTTTGGTTGGCTGGGGGGTTTTTTTGTGTGTGTGTGAAGGCATAAGACATTTCTTCTCACTTGGAATGATGTTTCAAACAATAAAAGGTCAATTTGATGGCTTCATTATTTTTTTCTGTGTAAAATAAGCTTTTAATTGCAATAAAATGCACCCTATTTCTCTCCAAAATCCTGTTAATCTTTTACTTTAATGCTATAATCCCATCTAAACTCTGGCTGGCTTCAGCACAAAATTTAACTTTTCACTTTTCCCTCTCTTCAGTAGTGATAGAGTCAGAGAATAACTTTTGAAAGGAAGTTATCACTCATCATCTAATGGTAATGGAAGATATGTTTGGGGAAAAGAGTTCTACCTCCTTACAGCAGTGGCAATACTGAGTCTGACAGGCTCTTTATTTTAACTATTGTGGGTTTTGTTTTATGGGATTTTTGGTTGGTTGGTTGGTTCGGGGTTTTCTGTTTTGTTTTGTTTTTTTCCTTTGAAATCTCTTCATGTAGAAGAGTCTACAAGTAGTAACTTCTTACTCTTATACCAGAAAACAGTGGTACTCAGTTTTATTGGCTTATTTTTCTTCTATCCATTCTTGGCGTACAGGTCAATATCCCCAAAATAGTTGTAATATCGATCAGCAATATTCATCTGAAGTTCTTTACTGATTTTAGCCATTGACATAAACTATTTGCACAGAATATGTTAATGGTGTATTACTATAGAATCTCTACCAATTTGGTAGTCTGCAGCCAACTGTCTTTTTAAAATCATCTTAAATATAGTCATAATTGTCTTCACTCTTGGGTTGTCAGAACTGAAAAAAGGATTTTCCAAATATCCCAGCTGCATCTTGTAAAGACAATTTTTACCCTATTATTTCCATTTCTTGAAGGATACAAAGGTGTACCATGTAACCAGAAGCTCAAATATAGATAAATACATAAAAATAAAATGCAGGCTATATCTAGATACTTTGGCAAAATAAGCTGAGTAAATCAGTATTGGTTTTACTAACCCGGTCAGATGGATAATTTTATAAAGAGACAATATAACTTGATGGCTTACTATTGTAATAATTCCTAAGTTAATGGCCTTGCTGTTCCATAAAATTTTACTGTATTTAGGATTTAAATATAGGGCCACCAATGCCAGCATTTATTACTAATAACTGGAAAACGTAATACCAAATGAATGTTCAGCAATCTTTCTGCTGGAATTTAATGAGGGTGAGATGGTAGATACTAAGTAAATTCTTTGATGCTTGCTGAGAGGAAAGAAACAAGAATGGAGAGAAATATTAACCTCTCAGCAATCATAAATCTGTCTCTAAATATTTGTAAACCTGAGACTTAAATTCATAACTTGAGCTTCAAATACATTGGTCTCAGTCTTCCCCTGAAGTTCAAATAGCCTTTTATTTCAAAATAAGATGAAGAGAGAGTCTGGAGTTTATACTTTTCTCATTAGAATATTAGTCCAAGAAATAAGAAACCTTGCAAAGCTACCTTTCTGTTGGTATAAGATCATGAGTTGGCTTCCCTTAACTTCAAACTTATCTTTGCTTTGACACTGAGATCTTCCTTGGAGATAGAACATGTACAAGACTAACAAACACACCACGCAAGTCTCTCAGGTCTGGCAGGAACACACCAATCATGCAGATACACATGTGTGTGGTTATCACAACACCACCATTATGACAGGTTCTGTGATCACGCTCAGTTCATCCTGGCAGTCTATGTCACTGATTTAAATCAATACCCCACAGGGGGACATGAAGATATTTCTGTTGTGAAGGTCTGAGTAACAACACAGGAAGAACTTATGTTCACAAAATAACTAACATCCAACTAATTTTTTTTTATTATAAAATGAATATTTTTCTAAAGCTTAAATATTTAAGGAAAAATGTGAATTTTTTTTTCCTTAGAAATCAATAGCTAAATATTATATACTACAGTTTTCCTTACAATTTTTTATTTTCAGTCATATTTAAGATGTCGGTGTGTATCAATTAATACAGGGAAATCTACAGTTGTCAAAGTAAAATATTGGCAAGAACCAGCTTTTCACTTTCTGAATGCTATTGATTAGATTTGTTTCTATCTGTCTCTCTCCTTATTCTTTTATTAATTTTTTTAACCCTCATAAGGTCACATAAATGTAGTACCTTTTAAAATTGAGTGATTGCAATTGGTAAATGAACGTGCACATGTGACCATCTAAACAAAAACTAATAAAATTTCTCCACCATATCATCTTTCATCCTTTATATTCCACATTTTCTAAAACAAAAGAAGATGCAACCCATTAAGTGGTTTAACCTGTGGAAAGTGTGTGTGTGTAAGACTCACTGGGAGAAAAATGTGGAAAGCTATACAGACATAAACTTACTGCATAAGAATGCCTGGCTTGGCCTTGGAAACTACAATACTTTTTTTCTGGAAGGCAGAATGAGTGGCAGGCATAAGTGTGCAGCTTTTTGACACTCATATTCTAATCTGAGACTAGAAAAGCCTGCATACAACCATGGGTGAGGCCCTGCGCCTTGCTTCAGAAGCTTTGCTCTGGTAGAATATATAGGAAATGGTAATGTAATGCATAAAAACAAGTATAGGTAAGTTTGATAGACATTGCTGAGATGTATACTCAGAGTGATCTGATAACTGGGATTCCTTGGGCCATCTGTTGGACAAAAAAAAAATGTTGGGTTTTTTTTTCCTGTGAAATCTTTACAGTTTTCTGCTTCTTGTAGCATAAATATTAATAAATGCTGAGATAGGGACAGGAAACACAAACATTTGTTTAGAAATGGGTGCTTTGTTTCATTTTTGTCTAAATTTTGAAAATTTTTTGATCACAACAAAAATATTAGCATATAAAAAAATCAATTTCTAGCCTTTCTTTTTTGAATGTTTGGATTCAGATTCTCAGATTTATTTGACAAACCTAAAACTCAAAAAACCCCAGTCATTAGAATCTAATAATTCTTTACTAAGAGAACAGCATAATTCATCAGAAGCATATATTTCCTGGGAAAAAAGCACATAAAATACACCATTTTCTGTTCAAAATGTCCCAAAATATCTTTTCTTAAATAGTGCTTTTTCCCATTTCACACCAAAAATCAAGTCATAACCAAAAAATGGAATATAGAGTTTGCTGGGCAGTAGTCCGTAGCAAAAACAGTCTTCAAGGTGCAGTTCATGAAGATTTTACAGGGAATAACTATTCAGCTGATTGTTTAAAACCAACCATTTCACAGAAGCTTTTTCTCTCAAAGGCTAATTGTTTGCAGTAGAATTGTCTAGTTAACTACTTCGTGTGGCGTTTCACTGCTACTTTAACAGTGTGATAAATTTAACAGATTGTGAATGCTATGAAACTGACAACAAGAAATTGCTTTAATAACTTTCTCTTGATATTTTTTAAACTGAAATGTAGCTTCACTGACTTAGAAACATTCTCATTAGAACCAAAAAAAATGAACATGAATTTTCAGTCACTAAAAATGATGAGTCTTCTTCACAGTTCATAAAATATCTCCATCCAGTCTTTAATACTAGTTATTTAATTTATTAATTATTCATCTCCTGTGTTTATCATTAGCTTTAATTCTTGCTATAAATGAGAGTGACAGTGCAGGAAATGAGGGGTGAATAGGCAAGGGGAAGAGAGCTTAACTGTGGTTCTTAGCACTATCAACTAATCGCAGGATATGAAATATTTCAAGAAATAAAATGTAATTATTCCCACTCATCTTTTCTTTATTCCAGAAATTCTCTCTCATAAAGGAAGTTACAGTCAAATATGAAGAGTTCCCAAACAAATAAAACCACAAATAAATAGAAATCCTGAACAAGAAAGCAAACAAAATAAACCAAAAGAGCAAAACAAAATGAAACAAAAAAATACCCAGGTAGAAACTGAAACAAGTTAAAACTCTGGTCTTCTTCCTCCCTGCAAAAGCAAAATGAAAAAAACCTCAAAAATAACAAACCGACTAAAAAGTCCATCTTTCAGAACCTCAAACACTAAGATGATCTATCTTTTGTTATAGATTAGGAGGAACTACCTGCCAAGAGAGAGTTTGCAATATCTTTTTCATACTGTGGGTTTTTATTCTGGTTCATAGACATCCCTGATCGTTGAACGTTCATTTTTCTTGATAAGAAGAGACAATGGCGCTACTGGGAAAAATTTCTCTCCAGTGCTGTCTCTTTAGAGTTATCCAAGAAGATCACAGAACAGGCCAAAGTCTGCCATCCTATTCTAGGTTTTTTTTTTCCTTTTTTTGCCTCTTCTCAGGATCCCAAACTCCGTAATTTCATGGTCACAACAGCAGAGCTGCATCCAGCCTTCCCATCCCCTCCCAGCTCATTCTGGTGGGTGTTGGAATTGTAAAAGGACGAGAGCCCGGGGATCCCAGCGGGGGGAGGAATGCAGTCCAAAACCAAGGTGGTTGATAAGCGCAAAACTCCGTTTATTAGCAATCCAAAGGCACTTATATAGTATACAAGCTTGTTAACTCCTAAGTGGCTTAAAGCTTATCAAAGCACATTTCTACTTCTACATAATTGGACTTACATTGGCAAGCTTCCACAGTCAGTACATCTTATCTGCACAGCTGCACATCCTCCAACCTCCTTTTTTCTTCTCAGGCTTGTTTCTCACACCAGTGCTTTCTCATGCAGGCAGTTTCTCACACAAACCTTTGCTTGCAGGCCTATTGCTTGTACAGTTCTTTTATAGATCCCATAAGTCTATCAATGATCCATGCCCCTGATCCTTTAATAATTGCAACAGGTGGGTAAGTATCAGCTATTGGGTCCAGCAGAGCAATTCTCTCCTCAGCTCTGCAGTCACCTGTGCCGGGATGTTGACATCAATGAACTCTAGAAATTTTCTGGCTTATTTTTGTCATGCTGTGCTGTTCTTCCAGCAGATATTGGACCAGGGCCTGCAGGCATAAGGCTTCTTCCAATTATTGAAGAAGGCCTCACTAACTTCTACCTCCTGACTGGTAGGTCTGTAGCAAGCACTCAACACAATGTTGTCCATGTTCTTCTGCCCATTAATCCTGATCAACAAGCTCTTAGCTTGCTCATCACCCATCCTAAGGCAGTGCTCCACACATTCTCACTGCTCTCTCACAAAAAGGGCAAAACCTCCTCCTTGCCATTCCAGCCCATCCTTTCCAAAGAGACTGCATCCATTCATGGCAGCATGTGAACTGTGTCACCAGAGTTGCATGTTCTTTTCACACAGACCACTAATACTTCCTGTTTACAAAAGTCATTCTCTAAGTTTCAGAAGGAAAGGTTCCTATTCCCAAATAATTGCTTTTTAAAAGCTCTTTCCTGATCATTCTCTTCCTTATGAGCATGTAGAAGATACAGACTCAAGTTCTTGCTTTTTGTAATTTGGAACAAGCTAAGAAATTAATTCACATATCATTGTAAGATATTTAACACTTTTTATCTTTGCTAACAAAGGCTGTCATCTGTATGGACTGGCTCATGTGGAGCTCCAGTCCAGAAGCCAGGTACCACATTTTAAATTGTTTGATCATCAGCTCCTTATACAACAATAAAACTTTTAGATTCAGAACACTCCTCCTTTTTGCCATGCTGCTAGCTATAACCATGGAAGGAAAACCTCTTTGTGTCATTATTAAAGAGTGCACAAAAGTTATCAAAAGAACAGAACTTGGATACCTTGGGACATATGAGAACTCAAATCATCTAAGAATAGGGTCCTCATAGAAAGCACAAGTGAAAGCTGGTTCTTAGTGCTGTAGTCAGCTCCAGCAGGTCAGCCACAAGATTTTGTTGTTTGGTCGCTTCCTCTGTAAATGTCTGGTTTCAAAATGGGTAGCTGGATTCTCTTAACCTCTAGTTAAGGCAAAGCATCAAGTCTAAGTATTTGATGTTTCCCCTGTATTCACCTTTAGAATGATGTAAACTTCTGAAATCAGCTGAACATTTAATAAATTGTAATATTTATTAGGAATTACTAAAATAAAGCATGCATATGTTTGTGAGGAATACAGTCAAAGATACATATAAGGTATTAACATTATCCCTTTGCTGGTTTTATGCAGCAGATTTAAAAAAAAAAAAAAAATCCCCAAACTCTCTGAATATTGTCTTTCAGTAGGTTTTCCAGTATTCTTTCTTCAGGGCCCTAAGACAGACATCCCAGTGCCATTGAAGCTCGTAGAACAGCTGAGCAAGAATACAGTTATGACTGTTTTTCATAGGGGTGTAAAGCTGATCATAGCCAGTCAATAGTTGAGAGAGATGGTAAAGATGTTGGTCAAAAGCATGAAACAAAAGAAAAGTCAGAAAGAGGGATGAATAATTAGCTTTGGATATTTATTATTGTTATCATTATTGTCTTTCTTATTCCTCTTTTTTATTGTTGCTATTATTCTTGTTGTAATTGCTTTTGTATTTTTGTAATTCTCAATGCTTTTGAGAGACTGGAATGCTAATGGCTCAAATAATCTGGGTGCAAGCTGATGATGCGCAAAGTAACTGCCCAGCTGCAGAGGGCGTGAACACCTGGCACCTCAGGTACAAGCTGGGTGTTGAACAAGATAAGGGAAGGAGCTGATAAGAGGCAAATTATGCTCTTTAACACCGCAAAAGTCCTTGCTCAAATGGCTCAGCTGTGAAAACTCCTTTGTTGAGAAATACTGGGACATTCACAGGTAGTCTGAAGGCATTTATTCCTGCTCATGGGCTATAATGGGCCATAAATTATTCAACTGCTGATATAAGAGGTAGCTATAACATCTTAGATCATCAAAGACTCCAGAAGTGTCCTGTGATGCAAAATATTACATCATCCACTGTAAGATTCCCTGCCCTAGGGAAAGTATCTGTGTGTTCCCACCTTAACCTGAGTGAATATAAACCCCAAGGATGGTGTATTTTGGTGATTCCCCTCATGGGATCAAGACTGTGACTGTCACTTTGACCCACAGACATTGAAATTGCAACAACAAAGTCTTGTCATGTAGTCCACGGGTGGTGGGATCTTTCTACTCTTTTCCTTCTCTATTTTCTTAAATAATATTTTTATGCTTTTATATTTCCATACTACTATAGATAGTAAACAAAATGGCTACATACCTGCTTTCCATTGCAACCAAATTGTTCTAAAATAAAACCTACATATAATTATTTGCAAACACGAATGACTCAGTGTTGCGTCCCTCTAATCTGCCCTAAGGGATCTCTAAACAAGAATCTGGGTTACTTTTCCTTTCTAGGGTGGGTCATAGCATTATTATAGACTTTATTAGAAATCTGATCTTGCAATTTTTAATTTTTTTTCCCTCCAAAATAGACCTGTCCTAAGAAACCTATTTTCAGGCTGAAAAGGGCAGCATCTTTTCTCTGTGTCTGCCTGTGTCTCCTTTCTGTTTCTCTGGAAGTGCTAGAAATTCCTGTATCAGAAGTCATTTCTACTGAAAAGGTGAGCAAAATCAGTACATCTTTGCAATGCTTTAGGCTTTCATGAAATGTATATTTTGATGAAAATGTGTAGTCTGATTGTAATATGAATATCTTTGTTTTATTGCTCACAGAATCTCAGAAAGCTTCCACTACCACTGGAGAGTTGTTACTGGTGCTCAAAGAGCTACTTTACTCAAAGTCGAGGTTGGGAGTTAGTTGTGTGACTCAGTTTGCATTGCTGTTTATGGCTTATAGCTGATGAGAACACTTAAAAAAAAAAATAGCTACCACAAAAATCTTGCAATAACCAAAACTTCTAAATAGATGAAATATTATTTTTCCATAGTCTATATGGGATGGGCCATGCTAATTGTTATTAGGTCTCAGCCTTATGCTTTTCATACTAATAGAAATTTTGTTCCAACTCACAACACAGAACTGTGCCTCATTCCAGCCAGAGACTCAGATACCCCTGATTTTATAGCCATTTTTTGTTTGTTTCTGGAGGAGTCAGAGCTTTTTTAGAACTTGTCGAAATCTGCAGCACTCACTTCCAGTCAAGGTAACCAGCATATTTCTTCAGCTTTCTTAATTTTTGTGAAAGTTTCTCTCTTGGGAGATGCTTAAAGAAGAAATAGAAGATGACAAGTGCTAGTTGCATCACTTAGTGTGACATGCACTGATATGAGGAGGACACAGGGCAAAGGATTCTGCATAGATCAGATGCAGGTTCCTGAACAGGCCAAAATAAAATCTTAACAATTGCTTTACACTGGCTCATGTTTCCAAATATTATTTTTTTCCTACTAGGAAAACAGCTGGAAGATGCTTTTAGAATAAAATTTAGCAACAGCCCTGACATTTCTGGGTTTTCTATATAGCATGTGCTTGAAGACAGCCTCTAGTATGGCTAATTCACACAAACAAATTTGTTCATTGCTGTGGTGCTCTGATAGCCTCTTTGATGGATTCTGACAACTTCCTACATCCCTTTTGTCCTCTCCACAGCATCTTCTTTATCTTCCATTATCTGAGAGTTAAACCACTGTACTAGTTTGAAAACAAATCAGTGGGAGATTGCAAGTCAGAATTACAATTTAATAGGAAAATTAAAATAAATGCAATAGCACAAGAACACTGACAGAGTCAGGATACAACCTGATACCCAGTCAGTCAGGGTGGTGGTAGCAGTCCAGATGAAGTGGTTCTTTTGAAGCTGTGATTCTGTAGAATGGTCTGGTCTTCACCTGAAGATTCAAGCAGTAGCACTTGTCCTCTGGGAATCCAGTAGGTAGGGCTGAATGCGGTGTTCCAAACCTCAGATTATATCCAGGTAGGAATGCTTGGTTCCTCCCCTGGGCGGAGCATCTCACAATGGGATGATGTAATTTTATGAGCCATGCAGTGAGGCTTGATAGCCCATTAACAGAAGATATCCCGCTGTAGGGAGTTATCAGGGATGTGCCATGGAAGAGATAAAGAACACTGCCCCCCCGGTTTTCATAGATGGTGATAGAATACATACTTTTGGTGACATCTTACACTGTAACCTAAGACAACCACACAATTTTCTTTTTTTCTTTCTTGTTTGCAAATGTAGGTGTTAAAAATGGTGTTAATACATTTTATCCTGTTTTCAGCAGGCCTCTGAATGGACAAACACATATTTTCTTTGCCCAGTTTTCTTTCTCGATTCCTCTTTACCATCCTAATCACTGAGCTTGTTAAAATGGACTTTAAGCTTGTGGAATTACTTCAACTTCATTTATAAAAGTCTTGGAAGCTCAGTAGAGTTTAGTGCAAGATTCTAAGTCACATATCTTCATATTGTTGTCCATTTCTCTGTCATTACCATGAGGTTTACAAGCAGACACATTTGGAGATAGTAATATGCAGAGAGATATTACAAAGGGCTTATGTTGTTTATTTATGAACCCCAAACTCCTTATAATTTTTTTTCCTGATAAAGAGGTGATAAGTAAAAAATTACTGCAAAGAGGTTTTTGTTTTATTTTCCAGATTTCTCACTAGCTTTAATATAGATAGTTATAACATAAAAGCTAGAGGGTTTCTCCTGAGGGATAACTTCTATGCTGACAGCTGAATACAACTAGGTTTGAATTTTAAAATATAATGTTCTGGATTAGCAAAGCCTGTATGAAGACAGAATTTAAAATATTTAAACAATAATCTTAAATTTCTTCTTCACACCAAACAAATTTGAAGTTATCACTATTAAAAGCTCAGAAACAGCACTTGAAATACACAATTACTACTTCCCCATCCATAAGCAGTGTATTTCTAGCAAAATTATCAAAGCTGCATGGTCTGTTGGTCTCATAAGGGCTCTTGGGCAGCTTGTGGAACCAGCTCAACTGAGGATACGTGATTCTGCTTCTGGCATGACTAATGCAGTTGGGAAATATGCCAGGCATCAGGCTCTTGAGGGGGGAGGGAAGAAGAAGAGAAAGCTAGAAAGAGCCTGGAGGGGAAGATCCAAGCAAATGAGCCGGCAGGCTTCACCGGAACACCATTTGACATTTACAGGGCTGTAATATTAGAAGCCTGCAGCAATACTGAAGCCCTGCTGCTCTAAGGGGCAACTCTACTGCAAAGCAAGCAGTGAACCCCATGGGAACAGGGTTGAAGCATGGACATGAAAATGAGCAAGCATAACACATCAATCCTTGTGTTGCACAGAGAAAAGGCAGTACAGGAATGGAAGCAATAGTGAGGGACATTTTTTTTCTTGTAAAGAAAATGTAAGGGATTTCATCTTACAGAAAATGCAGGTAGCCTTTTGTGATGGGAAACAAAATTTAAAAGAAAAAATCTTAGCCAGACAATTTCCCTGTGAATTTCCTTCTGAAGCATCAATTAATGCAGAGGAACAACTGCCAGCAGTAGTTGCTCTCAGTCTGGATTCTTTAATTTAAAATAACCTGGCAAAATAAGGTCACTGATGTTGCTAGGAAAGATGCCATGCAATTTCTCTCTCTAAGCTACCTCGGTGCATATCAAATGCAATTCTCCTTTTCAGTGAAATGATAATTTTATAGCAAGCTGCCAGCCTCAATGTCAAAGGGGTTTGTTTGGTGATTGCCCAATTTGAACCATCATTGTTTGTTTTCTCTCTCTTTTTTCTTCCCTGTTCTGTATCTTCTCCTGAAATGCTGCCTACCTTGGGAAAACAGATCTTTATTTATAGTGCTGCAAAGATATTAAGGCTGCTAAACTGAGTGAGTTCTTTAAAGTTCATGGCCAAAAATGCTGACAAAGCTGTGACTGTTTTCCTCCCCTAGAGGGAGGAAAAGAAATAGGGGAAAAAAAGGGAAAAAACCAGACCCCAAACCTGTATCTTTTGTTCTGGAAGATGACAAAAACTGCAGTACTGATCACTGACAGTAATTTCTCTCTAGTGTACTGCATGAGAAAATGAATGAGAAATGAATTATATGATCTTGTGACAACTGGCTTTCTACATGGCTGGGAGGTAGCATTAAAGGCTGTAGGATTTCAGAGGAGTTAAACAGTTGCTCAGCTGCAATGCAGGTAATTTGAATGAATTATTCTACTTTCAATATGCAGTGTGTAGGCATGCTCCTTTACCTCAACTGTTCAAGGTCAGAGTGTCACAAAGGGTATAATTTCATAATCCAAATATGTTACAGGGAACACTGGGTGAAAATAATTTGCATTTTACACATTTTTTAGGAGCTTTACACAGATTGTGATCACCAGAATATTCTGTTCCTCTGCTTGAAAGGCATTTCCATATTCTATACATCAGGTATAACCCTCTGTTCAGCCAGTTCATGCTGTCTCTTAGCCAGACATGGCTGGCTAGGATATGCATAGTACTCTGCATACGCACAGCAGTAAATGAGATAAGTACACCTGAGGGGTTGTTTGTGTTGTGTGCACAAGATGGTGTTTTTCCATGTTTTATTTTTGAATTTTCATATTATGGGACAGTAAGACTCAAGTTCCATTACTTTCTACAAATAAAGCTATTATTAAACTGTCTTCTCACATTCTCCACAGAATATCCATAGCATTATAGGTCATTTGGGTGTGTTCCAATTTACAAGGATTAAAGACAATGATAAGAAAATTAAATCAGAAAATATAAACATCTAACTCATTAACATATTCCTGGAAAACTGGAAAGAACAAGTTGGATGTGTTTAAAACTGCAGTTTACTACAGGAAAAAAATCTTTAATATCAGTTTTATCTTATTTCTGCTAAATAAGATGGTTTTGTGTAACTAGCACTAGTAAATAAAAAAAAGAACTATGATTATTACTCTCTTTGGGAAATATGTATCTATATTTGCTGTCTTTAACGTAAGATTTTCATTATGCTCATAGTTATACCAATGCTGTGCAAGGAAATGAGATGACAAAGAAAATTGTTTGTAACTTCTGGGGTTTTTTTATTGTTAACATTTCAAAATCACACTGAGAACTGACCTTCAATAAAAGGAACTACCCTGTATTAATTTATCTAATTTCTACAAAGGGCAGGGTCTTCCCTAAACCTTGTCTTTTGAATGTAACTGCATTATTTTGGCATGGCCCGGTTTTAGGTAGCAGGGGGGCCACAAAGATAGCTCCTGCAAGGAAGCTGCTGGAAGCTTCCCACCATGTCTGGCAGAGCCAGTGGCTGATGGCTCTGAAGATGGACATGCTGATGGCCAAAACTGGGCCAATGAGAGAGGTTGGTAATGCTTCTGTGATGACATATTTAAGAAGAAAATCAAAACAAAGTCACAAGGTTTTGGGATTCTAGTCAGAGAAGAGGAGGAGGTGAGAACATGTGAGGGAAAACAACATGGTGACACTAAGATGACTGAAGAAGGAGGGGGAGGAGGTACTCTAGGCCCTGGAGGTTCCTAGAGATTCCTCTGCAGGTCATGGTGAAGACCATGGTGAAGCAGGTTGTCCCCCTGCATCCCATGGGGATCCACATGGGATACAGAGATCCACCCACAGGCCATGGGGGAGGTGCTCACACCGGAGTGGGTGGATGCCTGGAGGAGGCTGTGATCCAGTGGGAGACCTGGTGGAGAGAGAGGGCCCCTGCTTCCAGGCTGGAGCAGCCTGTCCTTGGGGGACTGCACCCCGTGGAAAGAGAGACCCATGGTGCAGCAGTTTTGGGAGGGCTGTGTGCCCATGGGAGGGACTCATGTTGCAGCAGGTACAGTGCGGCTGCTGCTTGTGAGAGTAGACCCACGCCGGGGAAGTTCACAGAGAACTGTCTCCTGTGGGAGGGACCCCACAGCCTCCCGGAGCAGCGGAAGGAACTCGTGGTGATGGACTGACCAAACCCCCCATGCCCTGTCTCCCTGCACTGTCAGTGGGAATGACGGAGGGGCTGGGGAGAAAAGGTGTTCTAAGGGCTTATTTTACTTCTCATTATCCTCCTCTGATTCTGTTAGCAATACATTCACTTTGCAACTTAAGTTGAGACTGTTTCGCCATTGAAGTGTTTCTCGCAGTCCTTATCTCACTCATTAAGCGTTTGTTAATTTTTTTTTCCTTTTCCCTCCTCTGCCCAGCTGTGGCAGAGGAGGGTAAGTGAGCAGCTTTCGTGGGTGCCTGGCACTGGGCCAGTGTCAAACCATGACAGTTGCATTCATATAAGTGCACCTTGCCTAACACTCTGTTTTGTTACGTTAATCAATGAATTGAAGTTAGTATGAGAAATTTCCTGCCTACCTCTGAATGTTCTTGTTATTGAAAATATTGTTGCTAACAGGCACTGAGTAGAAAGTTCTTACAAGGCTTGTAAATGGGAGAAATATGTTTTTCTTCTTAAATCAATGCCTGTAAGCCTGATTTTTTTTTATTTCAGTGCTAACTATCTTTTGGTCAGGTATTGCAGTGGGTGATGTGAAACATCACACACAGTTCCAGTAGTCATGTCAAGAGACAGGTTTGTCACATAATTGAATGAAACAGCAAGACAGAAAAAAATGCAGAAAAGAAAATGATGAACATTGATCAGCTGTGGAAGGGTACCACAGGCTATAACAAAAATAGACTTTCTTTGTGCCACTGGCAATGAATACTGCAGTGTTCATTGTTTGTGGAAAAGGATTTTACTGATGATGAAACCAAACTGAACACTGAGATATATCTCTCTGCAGAGCCTTGAAGGCATTTTAGGCAACTTTGCTGGAACAGGCCACAGTTCAAAAGAGGAGGACAAAATGTATCTATGAGAAGAATCCAGCAAAGAAGCAGTCTTTAAATTGTTGCATTTTTCTCAACATGGCCATCAGTTTAACCTTGACCAATTATAGCACAAATGAAAATACCAGAGAAGTAGTTTTTACAACTTCTATTCCAGCTTAGAGTACATCTGCATAACACAGTGGTGCTCTTTCCCACTGAGTCTTGTTCATAATGGTACACCATGTGCATAGCAGTGATAGCAATGGTGTAACGACAATTTTGTGTTGTGTTTTTTCTTGTTTTTAATTACTCAGCAAGAGTTAGACTTGGAATTTACTCTTGGTCTTACAACCCATCTCCAATGGTAATTAAATAGAATGGGTGGAGGAAACAGTAATCTTTCCACAAATATCAATAAGCAGTGTTCGATATATGTGATTAGGTTTTCTCTAATGACTACAGACTGGTCAAATATGCACCAAATATAACATCATGAATCTGGATATTCTTATATCCACATAAACATCCAGTTCCTTTTAGAAACTCAGTACAATCTTGGCTTCCACAGCAACATATCACACTGTCTAATCCAGCATGATTTGTGCCAGTGCATTTTACTTTGATTTTTAATTGCTCACAGGTTTTCAGAACAAACAAATTACACATATAACCAAGCAGATAAATGTCTTTGATTGGCGCGAAAAATATACTGAATTTTTTGTCTTGCTTTGGTAAGTCTTTTCACTGTGATAGTTTCTACATGCTACTGTTGGTATTAGAAGATTAAGTGAAACCAAGTAGTGATATCTCAGATATGATAGCTACTTGTCTGTTATGAGGGAAATACAGAACAATTCAAAAATTGTGCATTTTTACAATCAGATACATACTTGTTACATTGATGGAACCGATAAATATATCCCCTCCACTGGATATTATTGCCCTTCAGTTAGAATTTAAGGGTTCCTAAGGTCTCACACTACAGGTGATCTGTAAAAATCCAATTTACTTTCTAAGAAAGGCATATTGGTGCTAAAATCCTGAAATACAGTTTTTATCATGTGTTACCTCATCAAATAAGTTTTTAATGAGGTTTTTTTTTGTTTATTTGTTTTGGTTTTGTTGTTGTTCTTGTTTTGGTTTGTTTTTTGGTTTTGTCGGTTGTTCGTGGTTTTTTAGCATGGTATTAAAGATTATGCATTTCCTGTGCTGGGATGCTGCACAAAAAAATAAGAAAGTGCTGAAGGTTGCTTTCTTTAAAGTACTTTTACTTACCTTTATAACACTAACTTAAAAAGGAAAGAAAACAAAACTGTCCTAAATGATTGTTCTTGTGATTGTTCTTGTGAAGATTCTGGGATTTATGCTGGCATGCCCATGTAGTTGGAGACATGGAAGAACAACAAAATATGGAAATAAGCAGGGCTTTTGTGTTGTGGCTTGTTAGTAAACACAGCTGAGTCCAGCTGCACCCACCTAATTCCTTCACATTGCCTACGTGTCTAACAGAAAGCAGAACAAACCAACCAACCATTTTATGAGCATACACACGTGTATATGCACCTTTTCTGGGTTAAGTAAAAGTGACCCGTCCACCTAAGTCGCAATCAGTATCTAGTCAATTTAAGATGGTACATCGATGCAGCAATGAAAACATACCACATGGAGCATGACGAACTGAATTCGTCATAATCTGGCTCGTCAACAGACTCGGGGACAACCAAGGCTACCAGTGATGTGGCCCTGTACGACATGAATGCTACGCCCCTGTGAAAGCCCGATCTGTATTGGGATCTGAGCCCTGTGCCTGATGGGGTCTGGTACCCCACCACGTCTCCACCACTTGACGCCACTGGGTTGCAACCAGCACGGAGCCCTCTGGTGGCAGGACGTGATGACAGGCCCAGGCTTGCCCCCATGATGGAAGACACATACCAACGAGGAACACCTGTCCTGTCGCACAGTTACTTGACTGACATATGGGTCCCCTCAAAAACACAGAGGACAGCCAAGCAGGCCCTGGCTAGCCGAGGAGTATCTCGTTTGAAGTTCAAAGTTAGATGGAAGGTCCCAAGAGTCATGGCAGCACTACCTTCCAAGAGCTGCCAGACTTTACCCAACTATACCACCCCGTGGGTAAGGGGCTCGACGGCTCATGTCTCCAGACCCACTGGCAAGAGGTCTGGGGTTGCATGAGAATCGCCATCACAAGCTTTTGTCACCGGAAAGGTACTACCGAGTGGGGGGTGAAGCCACTCAATAGGGCGGGAGGGTCCGTGTTCTCCCATTTACTGGAGCAGAGCCCGATTCGGTTACCCCGGGCGGGGCATCCGGCAGGACCAACAAGGAGGTATGGCCTCCGCAGCTAAGCCCAGTTTGCAACTTAATCATCCCGACTTAAGAGAGTCATGGTTACTCCCAAATGTTAAGTTTTAGTATCTCTCTTGAATTTACTAAATAGAATACATTTGTCACGTAAAACCTTAGCTTTTCTAACTGCATGATAAACTTGACCTATTTTTAATTCACTTTAATTCATTTTAATTCTATCATCCAAAGTGACTGCCATCAGGACACTGAGGGCACCTCCCTAGATCTCCCAAGTCTAGGGGTTTAGCTGATTTTGAGGACAGCTTTGATGTTTGTAACTGTGTAACTTTGAACCAGAAAGCTGTGGGGAAAAAAACCAAAGCAGCAACTGTGAGAGAGAGCTCTAAAAGGATCCTTGCTGAGGCGCCTCATGGTTTTGGTGGGGAGGTACCCTTAAGCTCAGACATGCACATTGTGTCTTGCTGAGCCATGTTACAGGGATGCCCACTCTTGGCAACCTCTTGCTGGTACCGACCTGACCCCTGATACTGATCCCACAGAAGGGAGTTTCATCCACACCAGACATTTTCGACATCAACAAAACCTTTCTGAGTTTTCTCATGTGTTAGGCACAACAACATATATGCCAGTATAAAATGCAATGACACAAATCACTGAAACAAAAAGTATGTAAAGGAAGAAGAAATTGTTCTCTGCCTTCTTATGGAGATTCCCACAAACTGGAATGCACTACAGGTGTCATTGCACAAACTTTACAAGGAACGATTGTTGTAGTCACTAGATTTAGCTCAGAAGGCTGCAGCTCTCCTGAGAGCTCAGCAGGGCTGCTTAGGGCAGTGTGACCATGGTCGCCCTCCTGTAGTCCATTTTGGATGGCTCCGCGGTTTTGCTCCTGCAGCTATCAACCCTACAACCAGTGATGGCAAAGGAGGCAAGAAGGGTCTCCCCATGAGGGTTTGAGAGGACTTTAATCACATCTTGTCCCTGCGATCCCCAGAGGCAGAGAGGCCTCGTGATCCAGGTGCAGGGAGGTTTTCTCAGGGGCTCAGGGGTGGAACATGGGCGGAGTTGGGGTACAGGAACCAATAGGAAAAGCCCGAGGGAGTGGCCAGGGCTAGGGGCAAGGAAAAGGGGAGGGAACAATCTGGGATACGAAAAAGCAATGGGTAAACAGATCGCCACAAATGATGTTTTAGAGGACATTATCTTTAAAAAGCATGTATAAACTGACTACCTGCATAGTTCCTCTCTTCTCTTAAAAAGAAATGTTTTTATCTACAATTTGAATCTATTGCATTTAAGTTTTGTTTCAATACATTTTAGTGATAAGAGCCAATAGAGTATTTATTTATTTACTTCTTTCTCATTGTGAAACCTAAGAAACTAAACTACAGGTTTTCTCTTATATATTTCTCTTATATTTCTCTTATATTAATTACAATAGCAACTACGGTCTGTTGTAGTGGTATGGATACTCTAATACAAAGAATAT
Source organism: Corvus kubaryi (assembly GCF_017639235.1). NCBI lineage: Eukaryota > Metazoa > Chordata > Aves > Passeriformes > Corvidae > Corvus > Corvus kubaryi. The sequence continues at coordinate 19,020,368 of NW_024580667.1, read as the reverse complement.
TAACTTTTGATTAACAAAGTGTATGAAAATTGCTATTGCTGATATTTTAGTTATGATTCAAAGTTATTGTTTCAGTCTTCCAAAACACTTTTTCAATAATTAAAATGCATTCAATATTTCTATTTCACAAAAATAAAAAATTGTGGGTCTATATCTTGACATTGTCATACATTCTCAATTTGTATTTTCCTTTTGTCTAACGACAACAAGACTGAACTAAACAGAATCGGTTTTTATGGCATCTCTTAATATTCATAATAACATACTTAATATAATAGTTTGCATCAGTTTCTGAAAAAATAAGTGATCCATTAAAAATGTTAGGGCCCCCATTATTACTTGGTAATTTTCCTATAATTTAAAACCTGGCATATTAAACAACGATCTTTAAACAATCGCTAAATAAATTGTCGCTTATTTCAAGCTCCTTAATATTTAGAATACTTTCAGGCGATCTGCAAATTAAACTAATCCCTTATCACACAACGTATCACCAATTCACTTTTGATATGACATTTATGTAATTTTTTTTCTCATCTTCAGTGGCTCATAAGCACAGTCAAAACAGGAATGCTCATTAGTTTTTTTCTTACCTCTAAAGGGAATTGAACACATACAATATTGGAAATACAAATTCATGTGCAGAAATACTGCATACTCCAATTCATCTTCTTCAAGCTGTATTTCTTTCCTTGATGGTTTCATGTCAAGTTGGTGTCTTTCATCCAGATAAACAATTCCAAAGCAATTTTTAGAAAATGAAGGAAAATCAAGCACTGTCATATTTACTCATTGTATGATTCATCATATGACTGATCTGTTATATTTTTTATTATGTAAAATCATTTCTATTTGCAAGATATTTCTAAATGGTGAACTGAAGGGTTTCTCCCCCCCTTCAAGGTTCAGTAGAATTATTGTTGGTTTAGGCAAGGGTAGAAGCAAGGCCATGGAATGCTATGAAAGATCAGATTAAATGTTCAAATAAATTGGAATCTACTTCTATCCTAAAATGAGCATTGGGTGCTTTAGGTAACATCTCCCCCAGGCTTAACAAAGGAGATAGTGTTGGTCCAAAGTACCAGTGTACATCCAAAAAAAGTTTTGGTAAATTACACTATTCAAATATTATATGTGTAGTTGGTTGCATGCTAAAGTTTCTGAAATAATGCAAAAAAAGTTTTTCACCCACTTATTTGGCTCCAATACTAGTATTACTAAATGTAATGCATAACCCACTTAGAAAACAAGTTGGAAAAAAAAGGGTGAATAGTGAAGAACCAGCTACATGACAACAGTATGAATATTTGATCTACTCTTTCACATCACTGAACACAACACACAAATCTTTCTTACATGTTTACAAAAGCCTCTGTACTTTCTCTCACATAGATACTGAACAATAACATTTATAAATGCAAAGGTGTGTTTGCTTGCTTCAGATTGGAAATTCTTTCAATAAGATAGCACTGTCTTAACTGGTACATGAATTTGATAATTGAGTTTGCTTTTATGCTAAATGCATACAAGAAATGTTTTTATTATTTTGAAATACACTTGAATCTTTAAAAAATATTTTATTTTTTCCTAATGAAGTGTGGAATTCCTCACTCATGAAAAATAGAGTTCATGTGTGCAATAACAGCTCTATTAATCACACTGCTTTGGAAAATCTACTATGTTTGCTAATAACTTGTCTGATCTTCCTGAAACCAGATATTTCCATGAATGTTCAGGAATACTGATTTTGCCCTCACATGTTGGACACACACAGGCAGGACAGCTGATCCCAACTGAACAAAGGGATATCCAACACCATATGGCCTCATGCTTGGCATATAAAGCTGGGGGAAGAATAAGGAAGAGGGGGGGACATTAGGAGTCATGGCATTTGTCTTCCCAAGTTACCATGATTCATCATGAGTCCCTGCTCTCCAGGAGATGGCTGTACAAACACCTGCCTGCCCATGGGAACCCTTGAATTAATTCCCTGTTTTTCTTTGCTTCTGTGTGTGGCTTTTGCTTCACCTCTAAAGGGTCTTTATCTCAACCCATGAGTTTTCTCACTTCTACTCTTGCAGTTCTTTCTCCCATCCCACCAATATATTGTGGCAGGGTGTGAGAGAGCAGCTGTGTGGGGCTGGGTTGCTAGTTGGGGTTAAACCATGATGCATCACAAGTAATTCTCAAAATCAGCCTAGGACCTGTGACCCCAGCATGAAAATTAGTTCATGCTTCCAAAAGGAAGATAAGGTATAAGAACATAAAATATTGCTTATGGATTTAAGGGAATGAAAAATAAGAATAAAGCCCTATGCTTCTCTAATCAGAAGCTGACAGCCGGCAGACTTGTTCTAAATTTGGAGGGAATATTTGTTCAGTCCCAAACCTGCTATATGGGACTTCTTTTGGCAGGCACTTCTGGGTATTGTTGCTTTCAGTCTTAGCCACACCAAGATTTCAAGTCAAAAAAACAGGAAATAAAAGCCAAAAATGTATTGAGGTTAGGTATTAAAACACAATTCCCTTTTATAACACTCAGTTTTCTGTATCTGGTTCTTCAGAGAAGAAACATGCACAATGAATATGTTCAATGAAACTTGCTGCAGTCCAGAAAACACCTAGCTATGGCTTCACCTGTGCTATTAGTTATAGTCAACCTTGATGATTCATCACATGATTGTGGGATTCCTGTACAAGCTTAATTTGGTTTCCCACAGAAAGTATCTTTACTCTTTAATTTGCTATTCATGCTATTCTTAAATGCAATTTTTTCTAGATAGCTTGTTTGTATCTTATGGAGAATACCTTTTCTTAGTTGTTCCAAAGTAATATGTATGCCACATATCAGGATATATTTATATACAGATGCATATAACATCCTTTCAAAACGTCATCTTCTGCAGGTTCTCTTCTAAATGTGATTCAAAATAGTTCCAATGTATATTTAGTCATGTGTAAAATAGGCTTCCAACACTTCTCAGGCCCTTTTGATATTCAATTTACCTTGCAATGTTACAAGAGTAGGTAGATAGAAATATATATGTAGGCATAACTAGATAAATAATAGTAAGATGTTCAAGAAAAAATATATATGCATATATGCGCTCTGTGAATATTTGTAATATCTTTCTAACTAATCATAAATGCCATCTTCATTTATAAGTATGGTAAAATAAGTGGCAGCTAGACATTTTGACTTGAATTTATTTGATTCTCTTCAGCCTGCAATATGATGATATGTGTGGTAAGGATCATTAGATAAACTTTGAATTTCAAGGGACATGCAGGATCAGGAATTCATCAACATAGAAGAAACAGGCAAATTAGGCTTCTAAAGGCAGAGCAAACAAGGATGAATGAGTTTAGGAAAGAGAATTCAGACAGGAACCAGAATCAGGGATGAACAAGCATGTGTCAAGATAGGAATGAAATGAATGATTGCAACTGTACCCTAAACACTGAGCAGCCAAGGACAGAATTGTCACAAAAAGGCAATAGTAGCATCACTGACCAGCTCTGTGGCAGGCTGTGGCTACATGGGAGACTGACAGCTTCAGGGAGTTGGGTGCAGATGCATCATCCAGCTGAGGATGCAGGAAGATCACAACTGCCATGTTCTCTGGTTTTTCAATATAAACCTTCCCCATACATCCCAAATGTTACTCATAAAAGTCAAGGTTTCTTTCCTTTTTTGGTGTGTTTAGAAAGTATAAGCACTGAGAAAAGCTTTCTCATATACACAGCATTTGTACAGATTTTCTCTTTTCTACTGAACAGAAATGGAGAGGATTTTATTTTTCTTTGAGTTCCTATCTGTACATGAGATTGCTTGAAAAAAGCCAACACAATTTTAGAAGAATATAAAATTAATTAAATAATGGAATTAAGAGAAACAAAAGACTAAGATTACAAATGCCTTTTTTTTTTCATATAATTGAAAGGGTGAAGAGCAAAATTAAGCATGAAGAAACTGTCCCTTGTATCACAGAAATATGAATAATTATGTAAAAAGCAGCCAGATTGAGCATACTTGCATTAAAGTGTCAAAATGCAGTGTGTCCCTGTTGACCATGTGCTGTCCACCTCAGTCTGAAAATAATTTTGATATGCATCCTGAATAGTAAGGAAACTTGTACCATTCTGTAGTTTTATAGATTTTTTTTTACCCCGTAAAAAAAAAAAAAATCTTAATAGAAAGTGATCCAGTGTTTAAGCACCTAACATTTGTGTTAATATTTGGTGGCAAATAAGTAACTAGGTAAAGCACTGGAACCGAACAAATATATGTAGAAAAGAACAACTCTTCTGTGTGTGTATGTTTGTATGTGTGTGCAAAACTTGTACATTAGTAAAAAAATATCTTCAAACCAAAGAAGCAGGGATTTTTTACAAAAATCTTTATGACATTTTATATGTACTGTTTAGAGTTCATTTGAAGCATTTTGATAAGATAATCTGAAAATACCTTCCAACATTGACTGAGCAATTAATTGAGTAGATGCAAACTAAACAGAAAAGAGAAGAAACATTTAAAACATTTCAAATTAATAAAAGTACTTAACATAGCTTCCAAATTATTTATCTTTGAGAATTTTTCTTATATAAATACTGACAGGATATATGATCTCTGTATTGTAGTGGTCCCAGCTGGGAGACTATTGCACATTGAGGAGTTAGTACTCCAATAACAAGCTAAGTGCCAGCATGTCCTGTACCCTGCACATTTCATTTGGTTTTCAGGACTGTGCCACACTGGGATGAGCTTAGCCGGATAATCACAACAAAAGATCTTGGGGGTATCACCCAGCTGGCATTACCAGTGATACCAACATGTCCTTGGCTTTATCTTGAAGGAAATTAATATGAATTCCTTGTGTGCAATGATACATTTCAGAAAAAGACCACCTTTAAAATATGGCAATACAGGTGACCCAAGGCATGGTATGTGTAGAGCAGTGGTATCCAGTTTTGTACTATCTTGAAATTTCCATCCTCAGAAAGGATTTAAGATTTGTAGAATAAAAGAACTAGTGTACCTCTTTTTGTGCAACATGTATGAACTAAAGGTCCATTATTTGAGAATTTCTAGTAACAAGATATCTATCCAGAGTGCCAGACAATTCCCAAAACAGCTCTATCAAACAGCTGATTTTTTTGTTTCTCCTTTAAGAAATAAGAAATGCATTTGTTGAACACACACATCTGTTCATTATTTTTTTTGGAGGTTCTGACTTGTTATGATCTTTATAAGAAAAGTAATGGGAGTCTGTATGTCAGTACAAGACATGGACCTTTTCAAGTGGGTCCAGAGAAGGACCACAAAAGTGATCAGAGAGATGGAACACCTCTCCTATGAAAACAGGCTGAGAGAATTGGGGCTGTTTGGCCTGAAGATCAGAAGACTCCGGAGACACCTCATTATAGCCTTAGAATAATTAAAGAGGAACTAAAAGAAAGAGAGGGATATATTTTTTAGTCAGGCTTGTTGCAACAGGACAAGGGGAAATTATTTTAAACTAAAGGAGAGTAGATTCAGAGGGTAGATATAAGGAAGAAAATTTTTATAATGAGGATGGAAGTACACTGAAACAGGTTACCTGGACAAGTGGTATATGCCCCATCCCTGGAAACATTCAAAGTCAGTTTGGATCTTCATTTGGGTGTAGGTTGAAGATTTCCCTGCTCACAGAAGGGAAGGCTGGACTGGAAGACCCTGAATAGTCCCTTTCAATGCAAACCATTCTATGATTCTACAAAAGTTTGCCTACTAGAGCTAACATTGTAAAGAAAGAGGATAGCATTGACAACAATACATCCCTTCAGATTCTGGGAACCCCAGAATCAGCAGCATTGAAGGACTGTCAGTCAAGGTGCCTCACACTTGTGATAAGATTAGTTGACATTTTGGTCTTTTGAGCTGTTACAAGATTTCTTCAAAGGGTCAACTCTACTCATCATTTTTGCTGTCCAATAGAAAGGAAGTTCAGCTGAGAACTTGTTCCTGCACTGTTAGATAAAGGCAAAGACACACAGGTGGCTTAATCTCCAATACCAAGCAGAACCTGCCTACAGGTTCCTGTATACCAAGGAGATAGTCAATTGTGTTTTGCAGTGAGGGATGTGAGCAGCACAGCACACTTCTGTGCCTGCTCAGGTTACCTGTTACATGGACCACTATCTTCTCCATGAACAGCTGACACCCCATCAGTGTCACTACAAACATTCATATTGCATGAAACTAAGAGAGCTTCTCATCATTCAACTCCATTGAACTGTCCTTTTCCACCTTGATGCTCATTAAATAGTCCATTCAAAATTGAAATGTTCCAAAATTGAAATGTCCGAAAGCATAACATTGAAAAGCAGTAAGAGAGGGGGTGGCAAGTGAGGGGACAAGGGAGGGGACCTTATGACAGTCTTAATTCTGTGTATTTTACATTTTCCACATCCCCTTTTAGGTCAAATATTTTCATGTAAAACCTGAAGTTTGGTGGAACGAAAATACTATTTTTGTATTAACTCTGCTGAGAATATAGTTTTTACTGTCTTCATAAGACATTGTTGTGCAACAATTTTAACACTTTGTTTCTTAGAACTAAAACATGAACTTAGAAAAAGAATTATTAGTATGCAAGCTTGAAAATTACAACTACCATTTTGAAGCATTGAATTTGCATAAAATGTTTTCTTTCAAGTGCTTAGTTCTGAAAGCAATTTCATATAACAAGTAGATCATTACTGAAGAAAAATTACATTTCAAGGTGCTACATAGTGATCTAGCTGCTTAGCTATCACTGGCATTAATAAGAGTCACACAGCACTACTTGGAAAGCTTGTTGCCATGTGTCTCTGTTAATCACAGAGGGAAAATCCCATACCGTCTTTTTTTTATTGAAAATGCATTTTAATACTTCATTTAAATACTCCATTTAAATATTTTATACTTATCTATCAATTACTGTGCAGAGACCCTCCCTCAAGCAATTATTTTCTATGAAATTTCATATTTATTCACATGAGCTATGCCTTTACACTTAGTGGAAAGCCCAAGGTAAAATTCTAATATCACTTGTGACAGAAGAGGTAACTGTAGCTATTTATGATTTACTAGTTTTCTAGTAACAGCCATCTGCAGTGATTTAATTGCTTGTGCAATTCATTTACTCAAGCAAAGGTTTTTTTTTGTTATATCATTATGGTGTATAGAAGATAGATATTAAGCATCCTGGTTCTGTGAACAGTCAGGAAACTTGAAACAGAAGAGTGAGCTGATTACAAAGTGATGAGGATGGTGTTTGGATATCCCTTTGGCACATGATTTTTTTCTGACTTACTTCATTTATAAACATAGCAGGAAGACAGTGGATCTAAGTCTATTAACAGAAATGTAAGAGCCAGTGAGATCCCATGATTACTTCATGGTACTTAAAGTATTTAAAGACACTTGAGAGGGGTAGGCAATATTTTTCATTAAAAAAATTAAAATAAAAATGCCACCAAAACTATCTGTCTTTCTTCACTTTTACCTTGCATTTTCCTCACTATTTTTAGTGAAAAGCCAACAACAAAATCTGCAGTGAATCAGTGGACAAAGAGAAACATGACTTCTCTTAGGGAAAACCAGGTTCATCCGTTGAATATTTTTGTAACCATTTTCTAGTGACTCACAATTACTGTATCCTCTTGGAAAGCTATTTTAAACTAGTTACTTCCTCAGTATTGGCTAAACACATATGTTATTCTCAGTTTCTAGCTCAATAGGTTATTTGCCCTTAATCACTTGATATACAGCAGTACAGATACATATGTTTTGCGTAATTTCCTAGATCTTGACAGCTGCCCCATATTTTTTTACTCCTGTTTGACATTTCTAAACAATATTTTCAAAACAATATTTTCAAAACTTGCATTTTGAATGATTGGCTGGTAGAAATAGGGTTAGCACTTCAGAGACTTAAATACATATATCTCTCTGTTTAGAACAGGCTTCAAAATGTTTTTGAGGTGGATATGGCTGCTGAATGAAAAATGTTTCAACACCAGTTCAGACAGTACTTATTGAATAAAACATATTCCTGTAAAATAAATAAATATAGTGCTTACATCAATTCAGAAAAAGAAAGATTGAATGTTGTAAATAGTTGTATTGATTTAGTTTGGTGTTAGCTCAGATACCAATGATAGTAACTATAGGTCGATTGGGTACTTCGATTAATGTATTTTTGGCTGTGAGAACTTTTTCAACAACAAAAAAAAGATGTATCATATGGCATTAAATAATTTATCAGTATCTCCTGTCACTGGTTGTCAAGACCTTGTCCAAGAAGGCATTCACATGTTGAAGTCATACACATAGGTCAATAGATTTGAATATTTTTAGTGAATTTTAGTTCTGTTTCATGAAAATGTTGTACTCTGAGGGGCTTTGAATCAATGTTTCCCTATAAGATCACTTGCACCTCCAGCTAACACCACCTAGCTGATAATTTTATCACTTGCCAAGGAGGAGGTGGTTTCAAGAAAAATATGTAAATTAATTATTACCTACATGAATACATATATGGGTAAAAATGCAGAGAGTTGAGACTGCGGAGATAATAATTTTTTTCTTACTTTTTTTTTAACCATACAACCCATACATCACATAAGTAAAGTAATGCCCTTTGAAATCAAATCCTCAGAAAATCTGCATCAAAGGAGAGGACACAAGCAATAAAATGTAATATCTGGAGTAGGGCCTCCATACAATGGTAACATGGGTTTCTCATTTGTATACAAAGCACACAGTCTTGTGAAATTTTGACACATTCTTTTTTACAAATAAGTAGAGTTTACACATAGTAAAAGATCTTCATTAAATTGTAAGATAAACAAAAAATAATTAGGCCATGACTGCAGTTACTTTGCTATGGGTTTGTATGAGCCCTACTGCTTCAGTGGCAGAACTATTCATTCCTAAATACACAGAATATTTCCCACTATGAAATATGTCTTAAACATTTTCACATTCTGATTAATAAAGAAGATACGGTAAAGACAAATCTTAAAGCAGAATTTAAATACACTGTAGAAGCAAAGAAGTAGAGTAATTTCCATCTTCAGTCTTGAAAGTCCTAAAGAGAAAAGCAATTTGTATTTTTTTGCTGTCATTGCTGCTGAGTCAGGAAATGAAGATGTTTGGATACACATAGCATTCATTACATTTCTGTCCAGAAAAGTTTTAGTTAATACAGCATTGTATTTACAGAGCATTTCAATAATATTCACACTCACAGTGTGAGTCATTCTTATAATTTATAATACTTAGAAAAACCTGAGAGATGCATGGCAAATCTCTTGTGGGTTCAGGTTTAGAACAAAGACCCTGCCTCTTAGAACTGCATTACTGGTAGGTCTTAGGAAACCAGATACTCTTTGTAAAATATGTCAGTGGTAACTCTAAAAATATTGCTGGTCAGAAGGGATTATATAGGAAACAAGAGATTCATTTTCTTTAAATGCTTTCTGGAAAGGAAATACTAATCCTATTTTATAGTTCTTTAGCCCCATTGTTAAAATCTTCAGTAAGAAAACCACCAGTCAGTAACTTCAACCCATGGAAAGTAGAATCACATAATGTATTTATAATCTCATAAAAATAAATCCACCAACTGCCAACATTAATGAAAATCAAAAGACAATTTTAAGAAACTGTGATCACTTTAAAATAAGGATGACATTGGTTAGGTGTGTAGAATTTGATTCCTTACAGTAGCTGCTTAGCTACTATCCAAATACACAGAGAGTCATAGGATAATAAGCTGACCCATCTGGTTCTTTGAAAATGTAGGTCAGGTGTTCACTGCCTGAAGAAATTACCTGCTAGGTGACTCAGGTTGCACAGAGCATTAGCCCATCCACTGGCTGCTCATATATCACTGTCATATACTGGAACGAAAGTGGCAAAACACCGTAAAAGTGAGGAAAGTAATTACAGAGGAGGACAAAAAGAAGACATCTATTAATTAAGCTACGAAGAAGTGTACTGGTTGTATATGTATTTTGCAGGAAAGTGGATTTGATATAAAAAAGGATCTTTTGGTGCAAAATTCCTATTAATATCCACAAGATTATAATCTAAACTAAACTGTACTGCAAAAATAAGTGTGCCATAATGTGATAGAAGCACATGTTCACTGGGCTAATACTATAATAAGCAAGCAGTAAGAATTATCCTGTTGTTACAAGAATTTTGTTCTATTTTTGTAATAAAATTGTAAGAGATTGTTAAAATTTATAGTTAAAAAACCCATCTGATCTTAGCAAAGAATGGACACTTCAACAAGTAATGATATTATTAATAATCTTGTTAGCAAATGTGCTTATATTTTTGTGGTCTTAGTCTGGCAATTATTTATGTGAAAATTAATCACATCGCCACTCAAATTATAGTAAAATAGAAAATCTGGCGTCCTGAATTGAGTCAATGAAGGTGTTAAAATTATTATGGGCTCAAAGGATTTTAAGCTCTGCCATATTGCTTTATAATTTTCTGAATTAAAGCTTCTTCCTCTGAAAAGTGACACTTTAATTAAATAATTGCTGGACCTGAAAAAATAATCTTTGATATCTTACTCTTAATTTCCTTACATCTGTCACTGAAAAGCTTTGTTTATGTAATTTTTTTCCTGAAAAATATTGCTCTAAATTTCAAGTAGTTTGATTTTTTTGTAAAGATTTGTAGAATGCTAGAATGAAGAGTACAAAGAAGAAATTCAAAACCACATGGAAAAAATACAGAATATAAATTCACAGAATGGGTGGGAAGGAACCTTTAAATGTGTCATGGTTTATCTGCAACCAGCCACCCAAATACCACACAGCTGCTCATTCTCTCCCTCACCAGTGGGATTGGGAAGAAAATAGGAAGGGTAAAAGCAAATAAACTTGTGATTTCCCAACAACAAACACAAAAGATACTTTTATATATTGCATTGCTTTGCAGTCAAACCTGAACTGTTCAATTTAATTTCAATTTGAGGAAACTGTAGGTCCTGATACTGTATCAAGCCCATTACAAGCATCAATTATTTTTCTAATCTTCCATGACCTGAGAACGAATGCATCCATGACATTTGTATCCTGAGTCTAAACACCATGGGTTTATAAATCTTTTGGGCTGAACTACATTACAGACAACATTATATATATATGTAAGTGTCAGTGCTCTTTGCAGTGGATCCTAGTCTCCTGCTCTTCCTGTTTCATATAGATGTCAGCAGAAAAATATGTATTTACTCATTTTTATAAAAAGCACATGCAAAACAGGAAAATTGAAATTGTCATTTAGGATATACAGAAGTTTGAAGAAGTTTGAGAATGCCTGAATGACACAAATTTATCCTACTTTTCTAGGGTTCTGCGTGGCTTTATATGAAAAGTGAAACTGGTCATGTAGAACTGAATGGGGAACTCTCACTGTTAAGAGAAGGGAGAATGAAAGCACTACTTTAAACAGTTGAAACTACAAGGCCAACTAAAATAAAAGGAAATTACTGACAGTAGTTACACTATGTTTTTGTTTTCTTAACTTCACAACAAATTGATCCTAATTAAAATACTTTGATTCAGGAATAATGTCACAGAAATCTATTCTAAAAATGACATAAAATCAGACTAACTGAGGGTAGAACACGGTCAAAGTACATAGCCTTTTCTTGAAGAAAGTAGGAGAATAATTTTACCTTCTATTATCTTCATGTCATTATGTCAGGAATCAAAATTAAAGAATAAAAATATGATTTTTAGGAAGTTCTGGGTTAAATTTATTCATTTCAGCCTCCGCCGAAAACCATTCTATTATATATAAAGCTGCAGTTTTCATTATGAGTTCTTAATTTTGTCTAATGTCTTTAGGCAGAAATATTAGCTAAGTACTTGCATAAACATTTGAGTATCTTTTATGTTATATAATTTATCTGGTTTATTACATCCAAAGCAAATAATTTATTTAGGCCACTCCCCTTCTTTGAAGCAAGAAACACTGCATGACACAAAGGAACTCATTTTTATGTATGTAACTATTTCCCTGAAATGAAAAGACAAAAATATTTTTATTGTCTCTGCTTTTTTTGTTTTTTTTTTTCACAGATGACATGCTTTTTGCTTCCACAAGGAATTAATTTCATGGACAAAGCTACAACACAATTACTCAGTGCTTTCAGAAGTTATTAATGGTATTGAACCAATTCCTTCTAATTAGAGGGAGGGTGTCCCCTACCATCTCTCCAATTCATTGCAGTAAGAGAACCCCTTATGACTTTAATTAGAAGAGAAATATTAAGAGAAGTAACAGGATAAAAGTCTTGTAAGTTTTCCAATCCCACTTATTATTTCTGTGCTGTGGTTAAAACAGTTAGACCCTCTATTTTTCATGGATTTTAGGTCAAATGGAGGATGCTAGGAGTTCTAGCTAGTGATTTTGAACTGTCTTTAAAATACTAAGAAACACAATTGCTTTGTAAGGCAGACTCCACAATCTAGAAACATAAAAACTGTGTTGCAAAAAAAAGCAATTTGCACAAAAGACAATCTGAACCACTTCCAAGGTTAGTACAATGTAGCAATGCTAAACATGCTATTTATAACTTGTTTGAACTTATTTGCTGTGGTTCACACAGCAGAGTTTTTTGTAAAGAAAAAGAAAGAAGGTTGAACACTGAACAGTTAAGAACAAATTACAATGGAAAATTTTGAAGAAGGCTGTTTTATTCAGTGCTTTTATAGCTGTCCTCAAAAGGGGGAGTTAGACCCATGCATGTCATAACGTTAATTTCAAGAACAGTTGGATTTCAAAGCAAGATTATGAAGGCAAGTTTATGAAGACAAGGTTATGTGATATACATTGTTTTGTAGACCAGGCCTTAAGAATTGAAAAACAAAATTTGGAAATACGATCTGGCTACTATTATCTTTGATGGTCAGTGCTTATATTTTCCATAATTATAGGTGATGCAGGAGATTTTGTATGATTGTAGAAAAGGAAAAAGCAATTTTTGTTAAAAAGGAAGAAAGAAGAATGCAAATAATTATAAATGGGTTAGTGTAACTTTGTTCTTTCCTTAGATTCTGGGAAATTGTGTTTAAAATATATTTCTAAATGCCTAGAAGAGATATAACCAGATCTTAGTATGGATTTTTTTTGGTGGGTATACCTTGTAAAACAAAAGTTATTAGCTCTTTTAAAATAGAAAATATATGCATAATATGAATAACAAATATCACTGGCTACTGTCCTCATGCTAGACCTGCTTCTGCTCAAGATTTATATTTTAAACTTAGAAATATAGTGGTTAATAAATTTATAATGCTTGTAAAGGGAATATCTGTTCTTAGGTACCGTCAAAACATAAAAATCAATATGTAGAAATATGGGCTGAAAGATATCTACATAGGTAGCAATAATCTCAGGTTTACAATCAGGCACATAAAGTCTGTTAAAGTATATAATGATTTTATATAAAAGGAAAAAACCTAGTATAGAATCTCTGAAACAAAATCTTTTATACTCGTGCATTACTATACAACTTTTGGTTCCATAGAAAATTGTGGTGGGTGGTATTTAACATAACTAAGTATGGACATGCTTATGTAAAAGAGGAAGTTTTCTGGACATTATGATGAAATTTACCTCAATTTTAGGGCCAGTTCTGTTCAAAACATTTATCAATAATCTGGATGTAGGAGCTGAATGCATTTAAGCCTGCTGATAATATCAAGTTGGGAGGTGCTGATGACTATGTTGAGGGACAAGAAGCCTTAAAGAGGGATTGAAGTTGTTTGGAGCAGTGGGCAATCATCAATGGTCTGAAATTTAAGAAGTCCAAATGATGGATTATGCAGCTAGAATAGGCATCAGGCACAAGTATAAATAGGGACAGGAGTGGCTGGAGAGAAGCCCTGAAGAAAGGCATCTGTGGTTGCTGATCAACAGCAGGCTCAGCAGGGGTCAGCAGGGTGCCCTGGTAGCCAACAGAGCAAACCACATCCTGGGGTGCATCAAACACAGCACCACCAGCTGCTCAAAAGAGGTGATTATCCCACTGTATTCAGCCTCACCATGGGTCCTGTGGGCAGTTCTGAGCCTCACAATTTAACATGGATGTGAAAGTTCTTGAATATATCCAGAGAAAAACAACAAAGATGTTGAAATGACTGGAAGGAATGTCGTATGGGGAGCAGATAAGAACCTTTCATTTGTCTAGTTTGGAGAAGAAGAGGCTGGAGGGCAACTTCATTGCCCTCTTCAACTTCCTGCAGAGGGAAAGTGGAGAGAGAGGTACTGATTTCTTCTCCCTGGTGTGCCCTGACAGGATTGTTCAAAGCTGCACTGCAGAAGGTTTAGATTGGACATTAGAAAGCATTTCTTTACTGAGAGAGTGGTCAAATCCTGGAACAGGCTTCCTAGAGAGATGGTCAATTCCCTGAGCCGATCAGTGCTTAGGAGGCATTTGGTCTTTAGAATGTACGACATGTCCTTAACAGCATGCATTAACTTTTGATTGACTTATGCCTTATGGTTTTGTATAGAACTTAGCAGTTTGGCCCAACACTAGTAATGCTGACTATCATGCAAATTCATTTATATAGCTCCTGAATCAGACAGCCAGATCAGATTTGTAGCAAATCAGCTTGGTCCACAAACAGAGGCATACATGCATTCCCAGTTCATGTGAACTTGTCTTTTGATAGGCTTGCACAGATCTTAGTGTAACTTCTCCACATTCACTGCAGTATGTCTTTAGTGCTTTCATACATACATAATATTAGTATTTGTTAATAATTATACAAATATTACATGAAAATATTTTTACATTTTAAGTGCAAATATGTTATCCCCTTATTTACTATTAGTAAAAACACACAAAGGAGAAAGGATGAATGGAAGAATATTCATGTTATTTAAAGCAAGTAGCATCTTTGGCAATATCTCTCAGACTGGACAAATAGAAATATCTGTATAGAGTAAAGCAGTTGACAGGGAAGACCTGATGTCAATATACATTTAAGAATATATATTTTTTTTTCTTTAAGCAAGTACAATCTAGTACATACCCTGAATGTCCATTTGGAGCTGAAGTGTTCCTGAATTGAGCCTTCCAGAGTACCTGAAAGTATACAGTTGATGCCCTCTGGGACTACTGGCCAAAGCACAATAACTGAAAAAAAAAATGAGAGGTTCAGGTAAAAGACACACCCCGATGCCACCTAAAATTGTATTTAACAGTCATTTTTATCTGCATTCCTTATCTTTGTAAAGAAATTCTGGCCAAGTTTACATAAAGTCTCACCATGAGTGTATAATACACCAAGCTGATAACTTTGCAGTGCTTCCAATGTAATCACTCTCTTTTCATCATTCTTTTCTAATCAGGTTTTAGATTTTGCAGCTGTGTTTTGCTGGCTTAGTTTTAGCTGGGTTTTCCCCCACCCCATTACTTGCATGACAGAAAGTCAATCAATCCAATATCTGTACTGCAATACCAGCTAAATGGTAAGATTCATTGACTTATGTAGTATCAGTTTTTATTAATTACTCCAGTAACCAGTTTATAAAACAAATGTCCATACCTGTTATAGGTTGCATTTATATATGCAGTTTTTTACCAAAGTAAGTCAATATGAAGCTCTTTTTCACCTTGTCTTTAGTCTTTTCTAGAAGAAGGTTCCATATGCTATCAGTATCAGTAAAATATGAGAAATTTAAAAGTTGTATGGACATGTTATATTAAAAGTAGAAATTACTTTGCACATTTAGTCAAGCGTACGTGGTACTGATATTCTCCTTGAGGAGTCAGAATATAAACATATAAATCTCCAGAAAACCCTTTCCAAAACATGCAAAACCAGAGAATATGAGGAGGGGGAAATTTCAATTACTTGTTAAAAGTGTGAATAAGCTCCTGATTCAACACCTAGATCTAGGTGTGTATAGATTATCTAGGTGTCATTATACCTGATGTGCTAGAAAAGAGTAGATGGTTTCTGAAGAGCTATTCAGGACACCCTGAAGTACATACCTACATTTAGTGAGCTATATGGCTCTATTAGTAGACACCTAAATTTAGGTCAATAGAGTTGAAATACCACATTAATATAATTTTCGTTGGTATAACTTACTTTTAAGTTATTTTCAGATTTATCAGATTTTAATTTTCCATACCATATTCTCTTTGGAGGGTGACTCTTACACCGATATAACAACTTTTAATTCAATCTTAATTAATTCAGTTTCAGTGGGTCATATCCCACTAGGTATGAACAATTTTTTAAGGATGCTATCTAATTCCTGGAAATTGAAATATGTTACTTTTTGGTTTTTAACCAAGTCAGTAAAACGTAGTGTTAAGGAGAGGATCTAGGACTGGGGAAATCCAAGCTAATGTCTAGAATCAAGTGTAGATAATGATTGAATGTTTCTTGTTAAACCTATTTCCAAATACAAGCTGATCACAGTGGTGGTGCTGCAGTACTCTTGACTTAGCCTATGATTACAGCCTCAGCTGTATTTTTTTTCCTGGGATTGGTCACACACTGTTGATTTGCCATATTCTAAGGAGAAAGGAAAAAATAAGTCTGACTAACACAGTAAATAATTATGGAATATGTAGCAAAAATAGCTACACCATGCATGTGTCATACTTGAATAAAGAATGCTGCTGAACCATTCTATGACTGTATGATTACATGACTGCTTTGGTCACAACTTCATGTTCTATAATGAAGCAAACATACAATGTTATTTTCCTCCCTCTGTTAATTTGACTGTTCTCTTATATTTTTTCTCTTGTTCATTTTCATTTGAGCCTATTCTCTTTGTCTCTTGGGCTCTATCCCTCTACTTTTTCCAGACTTTTCCCTTCCCTACAAACCTATAATTCCATATTCTTTTATATATATACACTTACATAATAGTATAATTTTTTTCATATAGACCATCACATACGGATGAAGACAACCCAGAACTCCCTACATAATTTTCTTCTCCTTTCATAACTTGTAAGACCAAGGGTAAGAGGAGAGGACACAGCTATTCAGCATTGTAGTATCAGTACAATGTTCCATGGTACAGGAAAGGTCCCAAAGAGTGAAGGTCATCATAGGTTTGCCTTATTTTGGTTCTATAATAAGCACTGCCAGACCTAGGGGAAGTATGTAAAAACCAGGACATAACTAGATAATTCTTATGCTGACAGTTTTGGGTTTTTTTCCCTGATTTATGTTTTCAGCAATGACAGTTCAAGTGAAAAGATTACTTCTAGAAACACATTTGGCAGAACATTTCTGGAACCAACAAAAAACAAAAACATTATTATTTACCTTTTTTATATGAATAATCAGTGTGACTGTCTGTACTTGTCAATGAGCAAGCAAGTCCTTTTCCCAAACCTATTAAATGCTCTGGTTTCTTTATATCCTACATTAGAAAAGAGGTCTCTACAAAGCTGTTGTGCAGAAAAAATGTCATCAGGTGACAGTAATGGCATATTTTAAGGTACATTAGCATAGAGGACAGAAAAATCCATTCACGTATGAAGGGACAATTAGAATGTGAGAACTACTACTATTTCTGAATCAAACTGAAAAACATAAATATTTAAGGAAAAAAACTGCTGAGAAGAGGATAAAGGTTTCACAGGAAGTTAAAAATCACTTAATTACTAATTACTTAGTTTTTTTTAAAAGTGCTCTGAAAGAGGAGGTAATATCAGGTATACTGATAAAACTTGACTGCTTTCAAATTAAATGTAGAAAACCTCAGCTGAGTAAACCTTCTGATTATTTCCTTAATTTGGCTGCTTGCCTTTGCATTCATAGTACTGAGTTTCTGTTTGTTTTTTTCACTTTTTCATGTGAATCTGTATAAAATTAGCCATGCCTGAAACCATTTCTAGGAGATAATGTTGCATCTGAGAAATGAATGGCAAATATTCCTGGATTCCTTTCTGCAGCTAAACAGCATGTTCATCATAACATTATACCAGCATTCATTTGATGACATCTACAGGAAAAGCAGATACAGGTAAGTTTGCCTATGCTTTGTGTTGGACAGATATCTGGAAATCTGATAATAGTGATAAAAATTTTAGAGCTTCCCTGACCCATTTTTGGTCCAGACCAAGAAAACCCTGCAGAGATGTATGGGAATAGCATTTTATTTTAACATCACTAAGGTTTCAGCTATTAAAAAAAAAAAACAACAAAAAACCATCAAAAAAACCATAAACCGGGGGGGGGGGGGGGGGGGGGGGGGGGGGGGGGGGGGGGG